>NC_133202.1:37029841-37292341 GCF_958299795.1 Porites lutea
TGATTGTCTGAGTGATGTTAAAGCTGCCACAGCACTACAGCCGTCTTATCTCAAGGCGATTATCCGAGGTAAAAAATGAATCTCAGTAGAAAACCTGAATTTTACCTCCATTTACTCATTTTCAATGCGCCGAATTTTTTTCACTAGGTGCGAGCACCTGTTTAAAGTTGAAGCAGTTTGAAGAAGCCATAATCTGGTGTGATAAAGGACTAGCTGTATCCTTTCTTTATCAAATAAATAAATAAAGTGTCTTTATTGTTCAAAAGATAAAATTACATATGTTATGTTACATTTAAGGGACGGACCATTAGAAACGTTATGGGGGGGGAGGGGAATTTTCGAACCGCAGGAATTTTTTTTAGTTATCAAATTCCTTGTATGAATTTTTTTAGGCCGTGACAAGAATATTTTTTAGGATTAATTGGCGTGCAAGAATTTTTTTTCACTTGATTTTCCCTTGCGGGAATATTTTTTTGGTACTTCGCCCCCCCGTCCGTCCCTAGATATAACAATGTTAATGGGCTAAAGTATGTCTCTTAATAAGATTAGTATATACATAGAAACAAATACAAAAATCGAATAATAATTATCCTGTTCACAGACCTTCTTTTTTCTCTTTTGAGATCTTCATGTGCACGTATGAAAATAAGAACTGCGGGGAATTTAGTAAGCCGTAACGCGCTGAATAAATTATTCAAACAAAGGGAAAGGAAAAAGTGAGTAGACATATTATTTTTTCTTAGAAGAGTAAATACAGGCAAATATATAGCATGCAGCTGGAGCCTAGGAGAAAATGCTTGTGTGAAGAGGGATGCGCACAAAATGTTCAATGAACACATCAACTGTGTTGAATAAAAATTTTGACGTTGAATGTGAATTTATATAAAAATTGCAGCGAATGTGAACGAATATATTTGTGAAAAAGAATTTTAACATCGTTCAGTGTGAAGGAATATGGAATAAGTGAATTATGCACATTCACAAAATATACATATATATATTTAGTATATACACACTCAGTGATCTTGGTGATTTAAGCAGTCTGATTGGTGCGCTATCTCGGACTATTCAACAATATTCACCTCCTAGCGAGTGGATAATGTGTGAGCTCGGTGTTTTTCCCATTTTTTTAGAGAACGATCTTTGAAGAGTCGACAAAATCCTAGGCCTGACTTTTTTTAAGGCAAGAAAAGACTTGGAAGGATTCGATACGGCGTTTTTCAATTTACTGTAGCTGAGTTTTGTGCTCGATGGATTGTTTACAACTCCCGTGTATTCGCGTAGAAGAAGCCGTTTCGTGAACTTAGCGTTTTCTAACAAGAAAATTTTGGCTCAAAAATCGAAGTTTATTTATGGCAAACAAATTTAAAAGGAAATGTTTGCAGAAATTCTACGCTTCAAGTAAACAGGAAAAAGAATGATACAGGAAGACGACGTCTTACCTCGAGCAACCGAGCCGTCATTTTTGTCAGCAGTTCATGCGAAGAACGACACAACAAACCCTTTTGGCTATAAACTTGGCGAGTCAACAGAAAACAACAAAGCTCTACTTTTCTTCTCAGGTAAGGAAACAGTTCAAACTTTTAGCGGTTCCATTAAAGCCATTACGCTGTTGTTTGCGAAACGATAAACTTGTGAATTGCCATGTTTGAAAATTCTGCAAATATCTATTTTTAAACTTAAGCGTAATTTGATCTGTCAATCAAATCGTACTTTTTAATGGTTTCCTCTCTGATTTTGTTGAGATCACTTCGTGTGTATACACTAAAACAATTATTCTTTTCAATCTCGCTGAAGAGTGGCTTTGGGAATATTTACCTCCCCGCTTTCGCGGCTCGGTAAATATTTAGCCACTATTCACCTCGATTTCAAAAAAGAATTGTTAAATATATAGGAATAATATTTCGATGTACCAAGGTGATGTCCTCATCGACTATAATAGTGCTCAATAGACAAAATAGTGTAACTACAGCAAAATACAAGTAGACTGATGGAAGTGGATTAAATCTCGAACATTTATTGCTACTCAGAGTTAAATGCCTCTTGCGAAGCAATCATCAGGCAACTGCCAAAAGTAACGGTTACAATCAAAGATAGAGGGAAAACAGAACAACAAATACTATAGGCGTGGCGCGTAGCGTATGGTGCATGGCGCGTCTGTCCGCTAATTAAGTGATGCTTACAGCATGTGAAATGTGCAACAAAAACTAATCAAATTAGGACAGTGTTTAGTAGAAATGTCTTGGAGTGTCTGCAACCTGAGATTAGCTCATTTCTATCATTCAGGGTAGATATTTCTGGTTTACAAATTATAAAATATTACTCCCACAAGCGCAAATTACATTTCTTGGAGACGTTTGTGTACGATTTTGCTTGCTTTTCCTTGCGCCACGGTCAAGATTTAATCCAGTTCCATCAGTCTACGTGTATCAATAATATTATATATTTCGTCGTTGAACGTGAATTTGTTTACATGTTAAATGACAACGTAGTTGTTGAAGGTGAATCGATCAACATATTCGTGAACAAGATTGAAATCATTACCTATTTGGAATTCGTGAATTTTCCGCCATTTCACTACCAATGGTTTCAAAGTTCGTTTGATAGAAATCCGGGGAACCGTGCATGTTTTTTAACTACTGCAATGATCTGTAACAGAATTTTTACCCTTCCGTGTAAACGGGTCGCACAGGTAAAAAAATTCGCCCGTTCACAATTTTTTCTCGAACCCGTTTAAACGGGGTTTCCGTTTTCCTAATTTTCCAGAGTTCCAATGGAAGGCATCTAATTTTATGTTCTAAAACTCAACGGATACGTTTTTACATAACACAAGTTACCCATTTATGTCTTTTTTACTATGCTCCATATTCTCGGAATCTATCTTTTACATATGAGTTAAACGAAGTTTTTTTGACAAAGGATATGTCATGGAAACATATTAAGTTCAGTCTTTTCCTCTATGTCCTACCTCAAGCTATCACAACCTCTACTGATTAAACGGCTGGGTTGCAATCTGTGTAAGGCTACCACATGTAGGATTTATGACCCATTTTTTACAGATACATATATTTTTTGGAAGTCAACTGAGACAGTATGATTGATAACCAATAAGGCCATGTTTTTCCATAACGTGCACAGTATACATGATTTGATTAAATGGGTATATATGTATAGTTTCAGGGGCGGATCTAGAATAAAATTAATATATACAGACCGATTTCCTAAACGACCCCCGAAAGCCGTCGCAGGGAAATTTTTTTAATTTTAACTTCCCAAAGTCCCCTTTCCAGGGTTTGTGAGCCATTCAAACAGGATTTTTACTGACTGTCCGAATCCATTTTCCCGATTTCAACTTGGAAACTCTTTTTTGCCCCCGTAGGGATTTCGCCCACAAGGCGAGACCCCGAGGAGGTACTCTTAGCTAGTAACTCGCGCGTATATTAAGGAAAGTACTTACAGTTGAAATATACAGTCATACAGTCAACATAGAAAAAATCTCGATTTGCTTGAACAGGGGCCGCGAGGAATCGGTAGGTAATGATGACGTTTCTATTGTTTGCGTCCGCAAGTATGAAATGGTTAGGATGACGTAAAACACAAAAAGTCCCGAAGGAACAGCTTACAATAGGTAGATTTTGTGACATGAATTGTGCAGTCATACTTCGATACTCTTTTGCGTGGCGTGTTATCAGTGACATTCTGTGGAGCAGTTGTTATGAAAGTTATGGACCAAAAGACACTCGTTAAGTGCGGATGAATTTATAAGGTGCGTAGAACAGTGTATATTTAACACTAAGTAAGTTTGCCAGACACGAGTTCACAAATCTTTGATTGGAAACCTTCAGCTAAACCTTGCCAGACACTCTTTCTCTTTCTTTGACCGAAATAAGACTCGGCCCAAAACTAGCCTGTTCCAGGCTCCGAGATAGTGGTGAAAAGTCGTTCAGTAAAGAGAAATACGAAAAATGCGCGGGGGCTTTCCCAAGTAGCGCGCGTCTTATTTTCGCTTTGCTCGTTTTAATACGTCCGCACTATACTATCTGAGAGCCTGGCACAGGCTAGCCCAAAACAAGCAAGACGAGTGAATGATTCAACGGCTAGCTTATTACTAGCAAAACGATGGACGATTACAGAAATTCGCCGACCATCAAATTCTGTGCTGACTTATTCCCTGCTCACAAGGCAGATGTCCTTCCGCTATAAAGTTTAAAATAAGACTAGAATGCGCAAGCGTGAATTGATCAAACGTCCTTTTAATTTGTAAGGCTTACTTTCCGGCAAATGGAATGAACTAAATGTAAAAAGTGAAATAAAATAGCGAAAAATCAAACTTCTAATTAAATCTTTTCTTATGGTTTAGAATAAACTATTCTCGAAATTGAGAATGTTTTTAGACCTTTTAATCAAAGCTGTGTAAATCGAACCGAAACGGTGCATGGAACCTTGCGTTTATTTCCTGTAATTTATCTCACCTATTGTATGGAATATGTGTGAACATATTCATTATGAATCGGTATATTTCGAAGAGCTACACAACGAGCAAGAATACTATTGACCGACAATATACAGAGAGGGGGCAGCTGTAGTGTCAACTATTACTAGTATTAGTGAAACGGTGGAAACCGGTGTGGATCCACCCCTCAGTTTGAGTAACTACCTTAAATGATAATTATTTACTAATAATAAATGTTAATAAGTCCAACTTCTCGACCTTTTTACCCATCTTGACCATCTTAAGATTGACAAGCGCAACAAGACGCTCTTAGAAATAAGGAGGTTATCCGTGAACATGGAATGCAGGCTTCCCGATAAAAGAAAGGAGATCAAGAACAATCCACAAACTACCAATGCGACAGAAACGGTTTGTAGTTGGCGACAAGCTACATGCAGTCGAATGTATTTGTAGTATGATATCTGCATTATCTTTTTTTAGTTTACTTTTACAGGAACTCTGTCACGTTCATTGACGATTTATTCTTCTTGAATTGTGCACTCTTAATTTCTTCCCTTTATTGAAAAGGCCTTACCCCTTTAAGGCAAAACAAACAGAAAATATATTTCAAACACCTGAATCTTACTGGATTTGCACACACTTTGCTCCAGCAGGGTTTCTTAACTGTCCAGAATTATAACAACTCCAGTGTAGGCAGAAGTTAAAAAATGAATCAGTCAACTCCAAGGGTGTCGCTACCGGAAAGTCTGATCACAATATTTATATAACACATGTCTTACCCATGCAAAATATCAGTGTTAAAAACTTACACTTTTTACAACCCAAGTATTAAAAAGCGTTAATAAAGTTTTTTTAAGCATTCACCGCTTTAATTTTGCATAGTTAACATCACGTTTTTATAGACATACAGAATACGCTAATACACTGATCACCAGCATCTCTGTGTCACTAAAGAACTGATCCAAAAGCAATTTATTTTTACAGGTTTATAGCAGTTCACTGTCAACTCACTTGCCAATGGAACACCACCTCTGCAAAACAAAAGATGGTGAACTTACAATAAAGTCTTGGAAACTGTTTCATATGCCTGAGCAATTGCAAAAATTTGTCAAAGATAAGGCTATTAAAGGACAACTGTATAGTGGTCTTGGCGATGCTTTTCGGAGTCGGTGTGAATACAAGAAAGCCATAGAATATCACAAACTTGCTCTTGGCATTGCGAGAGATTTGAAGGACAAGGGTGAGGAAGCCCTTGCATGTCGAAAACTTGGTGATGATTTGCAAAAAGTCTGCAGTTTCAATGAAGCTATAGAGTACCATAAAATTGCGCTCAGGATTTCCATAGATTTGAAAGACAAAGCTGGGGAAGGTTATGCTTATTGCAGCCTTGGCCATGGCTTTCGGGCTCTTTATCATCATAAACAAGCAATAGAATACTACAAACGTTGCCTCAGTGTTGCAAAAGAACTGGGAAACAGGGGATTAGAAGGAGCGGCCTATAGCAGTCTCGGTCACGCTTTCGATGAGCTAAGCGACTATAAAACTGCGCAAAAGTACCACTACTAACATCTCAACATTGCCAAGAGTTTAAAAGACATGTCTGGAGAACGAACAGCATATGCAAGCCTGGGGAGCGTTTTTGGTAGCCTTGGCGATTTTAAAAAATCCTTAGATCATTTTCACTGCGCCATTAATATCGCTAAAGAGATGGGAGACAAGGAAGCGCTCATGCTTACATATGCTGGTCTAGGAAAAGCTTTTGAGGATCTTGGAAATTTAAAGAAAGCGGAAGAGTACACTAATATGCACCTCAACCTTGCCAAGGAAATTGGAAACAAATGTGAAGAAGGCGGTGCGTACTGCAACCTTGGCCATATTTTTTTCGGCCTTGGTAACTTTAAAAAATCCATAGAATGCTACAATCGTCAACTTAAAATTGCCAAAGACTTTGGAGACTTAATGGCAGAAGGTGCTGCACTTGGTGGCCTTGGCATTGTTTTTGACAATCTCGGGGATTTTGAAAAAGCCATCGACAACCACAATGATCATCTTCGTATTGCTAAAGCTGCTGGGGACAAAGATGGGGAGGCAATTGCGAATGGAAATCTTGGCAACGCTTATCTCAGCCTCGGGGATTTCAAGAAAGCCCTCCATTACTTTGAACAACGCCTCGATATTGCGAAAAACCTGGGAGATAAGGCAGGGGAAGGACGTGCATATGGCCACCTCGGCAGCGCTTATCGACATCTTGGGGACTACAAGAAAGCCATGGACTATTACAGCTTGCGTCTCTGTATTGCCCAAGAACTTGGAGACAAGGCGGGGGAAGGGGCTGCCTGTGGCTATATGGGTACAGTTTGCCAGCATCTTGGGAACTACAGAAAAGCTATTGAATGGAATCAACAAAAGCTAAGAATTGCTGACGATCTAGGAAACCAACACATGGAAGGCCAAGCCTACAGTGATATTGGACTATGCTTTGAGATGTTGAAACGTTTACCTAAAGCACTCGAAAATTACCAAACAAGCGTAAGAGTGTTTGATAGAATGAGAAGTCTTCTACAGCCCAAAGATGAGTGGAAGATTGGATTTCGGAACGAATGTAACCCCGCTTACACAGGTCTGTGGAGAGTTTTGTTAAAACAAGAAAAGATTGACGAAGCTCTGGCTGCTTCAGATGATGGTCGAGCCCAAGGACTAGCTGATCTTCTGACATCCAAGTATGGTTTTCAAAAAAGTCAAACCAGAGAACAAAAGCTAGCAAAAGAAGAATTTGGTTTGTTAAACGCTTCTTCATCGAGTACGATATTTTTGGCTGTTAACGTGTTAGAAAAGAAAGTAGATATCTGGTTCCTTTCCAAAGAGAAACCTGTTCTACACCGGCTGAGAAAGCTTGACAATCATTGTACAAAGAATGTAGCTGAAACATTACAGTCCTTAATTCAATTTGCCTACGAGAACATTGGTGTTCGTGCTGATGTTAACTGCGAGAATCGGTCTTTAGATGTGTTACGCGAAAACTGCTCTTCCGTGGGGCGGTCATCCAAAAGGAGCTCACAGCCCATTCGCCAAGAGGATAACCTTCCTCTAGCTGCCTTATACAGCTATGTGATTGCCCCGATATTAGATCTGATTGATGGTGATGAAATAATCATTGTCCCGGATGGGCCATTATGGCTTGCTCCGTTTGCTGCATTAGTGAATCCTTTTTCCAAATACTTGTGCGAATCCTTCAAAGTCAGATTAGTTCCTTCGCTGACAAGTTTGAAAATTATTGCTCATTGTCCAGAATTTCACAGCAGTAGTGGAGCTGTAGTTGTAGGAGATCCAGACGTGAGTGACGTTATCAACAGCCATGGAGAGCAGCTGCAACAGCTTCCTTTTGCCAGGAAAGAAGCACAGATGATCGGGCAAATTCTAAACGTCGCACCTCTCACTGGAAAATTGGCCACCAAATGTGAGGTACTTACACAGATAAGTTCGGTTTCTGTAGTACACATTGCTGCACATGGGTGCATGGAGACCGGTGAAATAGCGTTGAGCCCGAATCCTGAGAGGAAGTCGCAGACCCTTGCAAAAGACGATTACATGTTGACAATGGCAGATGTGATGAGTGTAAAGTTGCGAGCCAAGCTGGTTGTCCTTAGTTGCTGTCACAGTGGCCGAGGAGAGATCAAAGCTGAAGGCGTGGTCGGTATTGCTCGTGCCTTTATTGGTGCTGGTGCTCGTTCTGTTCTGGTGTCGCTGTGGGCCATCGATGACGAGGCCACGTTGGAGTTCATGAAAAGCTTCTACCGTAACCTTGAGAAAGGGCGAAGTGCGAGCGAGTCCCTTAACCACGCAATGAGATGTCTCAGAGAATCCGAGAAGTTCAGCGATGTAAAATACTGGGCGCCTTTTACACTTATCGGCGATGACGTTACTCTCGACAAACAAGAAAAAATCATGGTATCATAAATAAATCAAGAAAAAGGAAAAGAGATCATGTTAAGAAAAAAGTTTTGTCGATCCTCCCACAACTTCATCTGATTGCAAGCAACTTAAACGAGAACTAGATATCGCCTGCCTGAAGTTGCCCAAGTATTGCTCGTTTCGTTTTAGTAAAATAAGCGGTATCTCTCTCGTCCGCAAAGAAAAAAACACCGCTGAGTGGGAGACTAGCTGGCAGTCTAAGCAACAATTTATTTCAATGATATACTGTAGCAAGGTCAATCTCGTGTAATGTGTTTTGTTTCATTTTTCGGACAAACGAAGTACTGATATAAAGAAGAGCCATGGGACTGGCAAAATTTGTTCGTTGTAACTTTGGGTTCGTTATATTGAAGTTCATTTCATATATCTTACTATTACTAGCGTAAAGAAAATTATTGTTATGACCGAGGGCGTCGTTATACAAAGGTTCATTAAATCGATGTTTACTTTACCAATACAGAATTGGTAATTGTCCCCTAAAAATGGTAGAGGAAACTAATCACAAGGCTGAAAGCTGTGGGGTTTTGTGCCACTAAAGAAAGCAGCGAAGACTTAAATGTTAGAGGAGCAGTGTCCCGACTGATATATTGTGTTTTCTCAGCACGCTAGTTTCACCTGTAGTTTTAGGCGGTATCTGATTGTTGTCGTACAGCAGTACTAAAAGATAAATATTCAAAAAAGAAACATTAATAAAAGTTCTTTGCAGTGGTACATCTAATTTTATCACGGGTCTAATTCATTTCCTTCATTTCGGCATTGCAGCGACGTTTTAAATTAAGGTTCATACTTGACAATTTAACATAAGATAAGAACTGACATATTTTGAGATTTATGTATGAAATTGTCTGTTTTAACTGCAGCTGAAAGAGTTGCTTATTTCGTCCCTTAATTCACTCCTTAAGTCTTCAAAAGAAAAAGGGAAGAGATAAAAGACCGTGCAATTTGTTGATGAAACGGTCAAATCTCCCAAGAAGAAGTGTCAATCTTTGAGCTCTCTCTTTAGCCCTTTCACCCCTAGTACAGGACAAAGAAAAATTTGGCGGGTACTGAATGCCTTATTTATTGAATGCTAGGGCACGGTTTTGGCTAGGGACTCGGAAACCAGGCACAAATCAGTTGAATGATAGGATTTCATATTCATTCCCTGGCAATTTGGAAGGTAACTGATGTTTCTAAATTTTTGCGGCTTTTCTTGTTGCCTTGGTATAGAGAGAGACCACAGTTAATGAGACGACATTCCTAGAAGAAAATCATTTCTTATCTTCACACCTGTCATGAAATATCTGAACTGTATTCGCCAATTCCAAGCAATGGCCCACAGTGGAGAGACCTCCACTCATTTTAACTCATACTCCTGCCATCTCGCCTAAATCATTCACTAACTTTAGCCATGGACGGGAGCTGATAGGCGAAGTAAAAGAAGAAAGGAGAAAGGGCTTTCCTTTTGCTTTAATTTTCGATAAGCTTCCTTAACAAAGGAAGAGCCATGAAAGCGATCTTAGAGATGCCAACTCAGGTAATCTGAAATCTGTAGACTTTCCTTTTGTAGCCCAACCTCTCCTCTCATCGTTATTAGCCAATTAAAGCCACCATAAAACAACTCGACGCAGCCCCAAAATGATTTTGTTTATGGTCTAGTACGTTGATCTTAGAAACAGTCGTCTTTTTCATTGAATTCAATGATGAAAGACCCCAAACCACTGAATGAAGAAAATGAACTTATAATTTTTAAGGCTGAATACGGAGCAAAAAATACTGGAAAGACATTTTTATCCGGAAGATTAATTGACCCGTAAAGGAAACCGGAAGATTCGTCAGGGATATGGGGAGTTGTCACATATGCGATCTGCTGTTCTGAATAAAAGTCTCGGCATCCCCTACAATCAATCAATGGCGGGAAATGCAAATTGTTTGGGAGGGATCGGTCACTTCCGTGTGAAAAATATTTTCCCTATTTTTACCCAACCTTAAGCTTGCGGTGATAGAAAAGAGGACGGCAGGGTTTGTTCCCGGTTTTTGCAACTACGTAAATATTCTCAAGTCGTGGAAAAGCTAGCCTCCCAGGCGCGTCGAAGCCCTGAAGCTGAGAAAAACATGGGAAGCTAAACGGTAAGAAGAGAGATTTCTCTTTGTGAACTTTCTTCCATGAAAATCTTGTCGCCCGGTTGGAGAATACAGTCTAGCGCGAAGCCCGAGAGACCTGCGTGGACCGCGGGATGAGAGGAAGAGAGAAAACATATTGACGAGAAGTTGTTAAAGTAGCGATTGAATTTGTCTTGTGTGGTTGCGTCCGTAATATTCTCGTGATGAATGAGTTCTATAAAACATAGCCTGTGTACAGACGCCCCCTCCTCTCAGAAAAATATAAAACATGAAAATATAACAAAGAGAAATGTGATGCTGGGCTCTCTTAGGGCCGTTAAAGGTTTTAGCTGAATCATGAACCAATGAACCAGTAAAATCGGCTCCTGGTAAAAATCCTCTCACTCAGTATGTTCTGATACTCACCCCTCAAGCATGTTAAGGGTGGCTTTATGTTTGGTCTCGACCCCCCACGAAGATAAAGCTGTTTTTTTCTACGGCCATGCATTTTAATTTGAAAAGTTGCAAAAAACTTTCAAGAAACATTCTTTCGAGGCTTTGAATTAATTAGGGTTCAAGTGATGTAGTCACGTGAAACGTGACGTCATAATGATACTCAAAAAGAAACTCAAAATGGGGTTAGGAATGGTTGATTGGAACTAAGTTTGAACCACGTGTAAATGTTTGTTTTACCGCACACTTTTTTTCCGTCGCCGGAACGGAGAGAATTTTGAATTTCTTAAAAAGATATTAACATGTAAAAAGTGTCACGTGACCTATTTTGCATAATTACTTATTAATTAAAAACGTGAGTCAACCATTCCAGCCAGATTCAACCGAGAAATGATGATACAATAGCAAAAATACTGTATTTAATATATACTGTGTGGCATCTCGCCACCCCATTTTTAGTTTTCTTTTCTTTCCTGGACTCGACCATAAGTGGCCACGTGACAACGATATCTGATTTCTTACGTCACAGGAAAATTAAGGTTACCGATGTTTCCGAGGTTTCCAAATTTTGAGAGGTTCTGATAAATGTTCACAAAGTTATGTTCATTATAAGATTTTATGCAAATTAACCACAGGCCATGCCTCAACATGATTGAGTCTATTTTCGCCACCTTCTTTCGTGAGGAAGAGCAAGGGAGAAGCAAAAGCTAAAAAACGAAAGTCTTAATTATGAAAGCAAGATGGATCAATTTAGGTCTCTGGGAAACTGCTCACCTATGCCTTCCCTAAGCCAACTTTGAGTCGGTGGTTTCCCATAAAACCTAACTTGATACAATATACCTCAATGTACCTCAGGGTAGCCTTGTTGGCCCCCTGCTCTGTGATATTCATCAGAGTGAGTGACCTTCCTGACGTCGTCAGAGCTATGTATCAGACATGAAGTTAAACGCCTCTAAGTGTAAAGTGTTAACAGTCACGCGGAAGAAATCACCTGTAACTCATCAATATTACCTTGCAATACTTATATAAAACGTGTTTTGGAAGAAGAGGACCTCGTCGGCGTTATCATCTCGAACAATCTATCGTGGGACTCGCATGTTATGCATATTGTACTCAAGACTAACAGAATGTTAGGTCTCCTGAAGAGAACCTGTCCACTTATTACGGATGTTAAAGTCAGGCGGACACTTTATCTCTCTCTCTAGTGAAGTCACAACTCTCTTATGCCACATGTGTGGTCTTCCGGAAGTTTCAAATTGAGAATGATCCTAGAAAGAGTCCAGAGGCGTGCAATTCGCATACATAGAACTAAAATCGGCGAGGTCTCCTACAAACAGCGATTGCTGACTCTTCGACTACTTCCACTTACTTATGATAAGGAAATTAGAGATCTTATATTCCTTTTTAATTGCATTTCTGGATCTACTGATTTAAATATCGATTGATTCGTTCTTTTCAGGCCTCTTTTTTTGATAGGATTGTAAAACCCTGGAACACTATTTGCAGACTAGCTATTTCCGACAATTCTCCAGGCTAAGCATTTTTAACTGCGTGCTACCTACTTTTCCTTGTTAGAGACTACTTTTCAATGATATTGGCATGCCCTGTCTCTGGTTCCTCTCTCGCAATTGCCCGTACCACCGTTCATAATTTACACTTCAATTACTGTCTTTTGCGCATTTTTTTTAGATTTCACCGTTTAACTATTACATTTTAACCACTGTTTTAAGATAACGTTTTTTAGATTTTACTTAGCCGCATGGGTCACTTGATTGGCCTCTTTCATGCTAGTATTTGGTCTCCCTCATGCTAGTGTTTGTGTTGTTTCTATTTAATTGTTATAGTATGGGACCAAGAAATTTTTTAATTTTTTTTTTTTTAAAAATGGTAATGAATTTCAGATAGGCATAAGCTACAGTACTTACAGTAAGAAATAAGGGCCCCGGCTTTCTCAGTTATACGTGTATTTTATATTGTAAGTACAACTCAAAATCTAAAAAACTCGCCAAAACGGCTTTGAAAAGGCTCTAGAAGCAGACAGACAGTAAAAGACATAACACAAACACCAGGTGAGTCATTTATATTTCGAATATTTAAGTATATATATTTTTTACTCCCATATATTTTCTTATACATTCGAATTCCAGGAACTCCCATAGAATCTGGGCTGCATAGCATGTGGTTTTCCTTACTGAAATGATAATTTCTCTTCCCGCGGTCCTGAAAAAAGTATTATAGTTTCTTACACAAAAATGTAGTACATCATGTACTATTGGAAGCGAGAGATCATCATAGCACAGTGTTCTATTATGGCTCTTGTTGAAAGTTATAAGTCAACGTTACTAAGAGCAATACAAATCAAAATTTTAACTTAGTTCTTCAAAGTTTCTCTAGAAGCATGTGACAAACATAAAGGACATTTGTTTGAACTTTTACAATATCTCCTTGCCATTACTGCCGTAGTAGTCTGTGTGGCAGGCGCCGGGATTTTTAGAGCGAAAAGGAGAAATATTGAGGACGTGTGCGAGCTATGGGGGGAAAGGAGAGGAGGCCTACTCCCTCATTTGTCTGCTCCCCTCGCGCGCTCTCGGAGTAAATAAATAATGCCTTAGATATTTCACTGCGCAAAAAAGAGGCAGGAATTCCGATAATTCTTCGCTCAGTGACTGTCTAGAGAAGCACTAGTTACAAAGCATGTCTAAAGATGGATGCCGAAAGACGACGTGAAATAAAATGAGGTCAGATGCTAGTTATATTGAACAGGAACAAGGCTGTAACTTTTATTCATTTAAAAGTACAGCAACATAATGTATGTATGTATGTATATGTGTATGTATGTATGTATGTATGTATGTATGTATGTATGTATGTATGTATGTATGTATGTAAAACATGGACTCGAGTGATAAAACACTTGAATTTGACAGGTGCTGAGTGATATACGGAAAAAAAAAAATGAAAACAGACCTGGAACGAAAAAAAAAACTCTTGCATAACAGTATCATTTACATGTAATAGTCTTACACCAAAAAATTCGATAACGATGGTAGACGTGGGATGCCTTCTGACAGATCTACCGGTCAGTGAACCTCCATATCACTACTGAAGTCCTCGGTATAACGAACGGTATTCTTCACCCCAAAATATGAAGACAGTAAATTATGTTCATAGTGTTTATAGCGGAGCGTCCGCGAAGCGCACGCAGTGGGGCCCCCATAGCTCTTGAAAATAGAAACATATAAATTAGCATCCCACGCAGGCGTTTTTAGGGGAGCTCGTGTTTCGTTTTGGGGAGGAACGAAATACGAGGGACAAAAATCGGAGTACTAAACACCCTCTATTCTGCATGACGTTTGAAGTTAACTTTTTAGATGTTGCTAATGTGGTAAAGCTGCGGTCAGTATAAACCAGCTAAAAAACCGCTTCTCAGCAAGTAGCAAAGACAAACGCAGGTATGTCAGTAGTCACGGCAAGCCCGTCGCAAATAATGGGTTTAAAAATTACCGCTAAAAGACAAAGTGAAAAATGACAAATTCAGCCTTTGAAGTCCTAACTAGAAAACCAAGAAGAAAATCCCCACTGGAAACTCTAACGAGAAAGTTAGTTCAACTCTCCGTGCCGTGGCCAAAACTCACAGCACACGCAAAAACTCGTGGCATTCGGGCACTGTTTCTGGATAACGACGGGCTAGATTTATATTATCATCATCCAAGGAAAATTAAAACAAACGGGAACTACGATGGGAAAACAAAAGAAACAAAGGTTGTTTATTCGTATTTTGTCATAACGTTACTGAACGACCGTGACTACTAGTGCTTAATTATATTTCCCGCTCCGCCATTGGTCAAGTTTGTTGTTAGATCTGGCGCACTCAGATCTGCCCGAAAGGACAGATAGTGCAAAGGAATTTAACCCATTCGCTCCTGGAGATTTGGCCGAAAAACGCGTTTTGAAGCTAGTGGAGTGGTTTTCTGGTCACTGTCGTGCTATAAAGAGCTAAAACTTACCACAAACCGGTTTACAGGTCGTACACTTCGCGGCCTTCTGATCCAGATGCAAAATATCATCTTGCGAAGTTCGGGCATGCGCAGAAAGCAAAATTTCGACTTTTTTTCGCTTTCTCTCCTCCCTTCTTTTTTCGCTTTTTTCGCCTCATTTTTTTTTCTCTTGCTGGGCATTTAGTAGGCTTCAATTTGGTGGGAAGAGGTTTTAGGAAAGCTTTTAGGATCTTACGATTAGGTGAAAGGAAAGGTAGGTGGGTAATGGAACAAGATTTTCATGGAGATTTTCAGGTCAATGTCACGTGGTTTTTTGCTTCTTTCCCCGGTGTCCTTGACTGAATTTTGCTCATTCTGGTATGGTTTGAAAGATCTCTTCACTCTGCACAAGTTAGCGAAGAAAGTTGTCCTCGACCGTTAAAACTGATGACGTCACAAAGGGTAGAAAGGAGCTGGATCCGCACGGGCGGTTACGGGCGGTTCAGGGGCGAATGGGTTAAGATGAAAAAGATTTTTGTTCCCATTAATGGTGAGAGTTACGCAAAAAACAATAATTACAACTTGTCAATACAACAAACAATATGCTGCATAATTATTGACACTAGGGTCGCGGTGCAACGCAGACTTCGAAGTCCATAAATCTAACTTGAACGTCACGATATTGAATTTCAGTTTTCAATGTTTTCTGACTGGTGTACAGTTTTGAACGTATAATCTTATGCTATCTTTAGATATCTGGTCTGAATTGGTTCCGTAGCCTTCTCTCTTCAGAAGTTTAAGTTTATACAAGCGTTTACCCAGGCAAAATCCGGGCAAAACTAGTGTTACGCTGGGAAAGCTGTGACGGAGCTTCTATGAACAAACTCTCCAGACGCTTAGTCATCCGGTGAGTCGTATGCCTTATTTCTAATGGGGATTGGGAAGTTTTTAAAAGTCCTGATTTGTTGAAGTTCCATGTGGTGCGCAGATTTCGAAAATAGCCCATAAAATTACAATTTTTGACCGTCCGGGACTGAACTACTCACTTAAATGGCGAAGTTCTATGGCTTCGACCAGCGCTCAAGTATTGATAAAAAAACCCTTTCTACTTTCACTCTTAAATCGAGTTATGTGGAGATTATTTATCGCCCTAACTTTTGAATCTTTAGATGAAATCCTCTTTTGTTATCACACAAAAATGAAACCCCTTTAATGAACTTTTACAGAAGAGTGAAAAAAAGCCGTCTCGATCAGGCCGGATAAACGAGCCAACCTCAGTAACATTATACCCTAAGTTATGTGGAAGTGTTGATCCGAGGCTAAGAAAGATTCACAGTCGACCAAACATTTAATTTGAAAAATTGACGAACCAGGGCTACCTTTATAGTATGAACGTGTACGTACTAATATAGCGCAAAGCCTTCTTCAAGCCGAAGACTCTGCAGACTCTGTTAGTGAAATGTATGCATGTATAGCTTGTAAACTATGCCATTTAGCTGATAGCTGAAATATGTATGCACAAAGCAAGCTTTAAGGTGGGAACACAGAGCTAGCCTTTCTCAAGCTTTCACGACCTCACGCTTTCACGACTTGACAACTAATTTCCCCTCACTCTCGTAACGACATGCGACGACAAAACTGAAATTGTAAGCTATATTTCCAGGATCAAATGTCACTTCCTTATCAATCTCTATGTATCGTTTCTTGTAAATAGTCATAACCGAAGAACATGTACTGCGAGGGTCGTAAACGAAGTTGTAAAGAACAGTTATCAAACTAGTAATAGTTGACACTACAGCTGCCCCCGCTCTGTATATTGTCGGTCAATAGTATCCTTGCTCGTTGTGTAGCTCTTTAAAATATACCGATTCATAATGAAGATCATTTCACACATACTCCATACAATAGGTGAGATAAATACAGGAAACGCAAGGTTCCATGCACAGTTTCGGTTCGATTTACACAGCTTTGATCAAAACATTCTCAGTTTCGAGAATAGTTTATTCTAAACCATAAGAAAAGATTTAATTAGAAGTTTAATTTTTCGCTATTTCTATTTCACTTTTTACATTCAGTTCATTTTATTTGCCGGAAACGAAGCATTAGAAATTAAAAGGACGATTGATCAATTCACTCTCGCACATTCTAGTCTTATTTTAAACTTTATGGCGGAAGGACATCTGTGAACAGGGGATCTGTGAACTCGTGTCTGGCAAACTCACTTAGTGTTAAAATATACACTGTTATACGCACATTATAACTTTATCTGCGCTTAACGAGTGTCTTTTGGTCCATAACTTTTATAACAACTGTTCCACAGAATGTCACTGATAACACGTAACGCAAAAGAGTATCGAAGTATGACTGCACAATTAATGTCACAAAATCTACCTATTGTAAGCGGTCCCTTCGGGATTTTTTGTGTTTTACGTCATCTTAACCATTTCGTACTTGCGGGCGCAAACAATAGAAACGTCATCATTACCTACCGATTCCTCGCGGCCCCTGTTCAAGCAAATCGAGATTTTTTCGATATTGACTGTATGACTGTATATTTCAACCGTAAGTACTTTCCTTAATATACGCGCGAGTTACTAGAGTGCCTCCTCGGGATTTCGCCTTCTGGGCGAAATCCCTGCGGGGGCAATGACAAGCCGGAAAGCCTTGTCTGTTAGTGAAATGGATACATGTTTAGCTGGTATCATGAGGGGACACAAAGGGCTTGCACTGTAAGTATCCCGGAGAGCTCCATACAATTCCTTATAATTTTGTTATAAGGAATTGTATGGAGCTTTCGAGGAGACTTTTCTTAATTAGTTTAGGCGCGGCGGATTTTGTCACGTATGATCAGCGCGAGGTGTTTCTCCCGACACCCTTCTGTCAGGAAAATGTCATCATATGAAAGCAAAACAGACACGATCGCGTCGGCGGGCCGAAACCGGCAAAAATAAAAGGCTTTTCTTCTTCCATTTCAGAGGTCAGTTTTGTTTCGATCTGGTCAAAAATCAGGTTTTTAGGTTGTCGGTAATAAAATATTGTCTTATTCTGTTCTCAAGGACCTTTAGAAAACGAGACAAACGAAATAATTGACTAGAGAAAGAAGCGTGAAAACGCTTTTTTGGAAGAAAATTTTTTTTAATTCCCGCAGCGATTTTGCGAAATCGCGAAGCGCAATATATTCAGTTTCGTCCAAAGCCGTCATGATTAAGCAGTGTTATGCCATCACAACTAAAAATGAATTTAGTTTGTATCGCAAAAGCCGCGAAAATAGAGCTGAAAAAAAAAATGGATCGGAAAAATTAATAAAATCACCAAGAAACCGTCTCGCGGGAGCTTTGTCAAACAAACCGTTGGTACGGTTTATTAAACCTAACCTGGAAAAGGAGACGTCTGCACGCAGAATGCATTTCATCCTACATGTAGTTGTGATTTCCAGAACGGACCTCGGGAGCCTCATTGCCGTAATATCTTCTACATTACAGAAACCACAGCACAATCGCCCTGCTCGCGTGCTAACTTTCCGCTCCAATACGTATTATGACTATACAGTACCAGTGAATTGTTTCAAAATTTAAAGCGACCGAAACTTATTTCCATCAGCGCGTAGTTAGTTAGTTAAGCAATAATAATGCACAGCACTGTAGATAACACGGTTCTAGAATATCTGACGGCTTCGCGTTTTGTTCGTCGCTGCATGCGATTTAATCGCTTATAACCTAACAGAAAATGTAAATGTACCTGAAGGAAATACCGTGTATTGCCTTACCTTAACGCTGTGATGTGTGTAAATTTGTCTTTTGCTATGGTTTTAGACAATACGACTTCTCCTGACAATCAATTGTGCGTCAAAACAAGCGCGATAATGAAATAGTCGAAGTGCCATGGTGTAGCACTTTATGACAAAGTTTTAACTGGAAAACTTGTTGCCATCTGATGTACACCTGTATAGTCTATGTTTGTAAGCTCTGCCTAAAGAATCACTGGGTTACACTGCACCCACGGGTGTGCCACCTAAAGTGCAGCCTATGTTTGTTAGCTCTACCTGAAGAATCACTTGGTTACACTGCACCCATGGGTGTGCCACCTAAAGTGCAGCCTATGTTTGTTAGCTCTACCTAAAGCATCACTGGGTTACACTGCACCCATGGGTGTGCCACCTAAAGTGCAGCCTATGTTTGTTAGCTTTACCTAAAGAATCACTGGGTTACACTGCACCTTTGGGTGTGCCACCTAAAGTGCAGCCTATGTTTGTTAGCTTTACCTAAAGAATCACTGGGTTACACTGCACCCATGGGTGTGCCACCTAAAGTGCAGCCTATGTTTGTTAGCTCTACCTGAAGAATCACTTGGTTACACTGCACCCATGGGTGTGCCACCTAAAGTGCAGCCTATGTTTGTTAGCTCTACCTAAAGCATCACTGGGTTACACTGCACCCATGGGTGTGCCACCTAAAGTGCAGCCTATGTTTGTTAGCTTTACCTAAAGAATCACTGGGTTACACTGCACCTTTGGGTGTGCCACCTAAAGTGCAGCCTATGTTTGTTAGCTTTACCTAAAGAATCACTGGGTTACACTGCACCCATGGGTGTGCCACCTAAAGTGCAGCCTATGTTTGTTAGCTCTACCTAAAGAATCACTGGGTTACACTGCACCCATGGGTGGGCCACCTAAAGTGCAGCCTACGTTAACTTTGTTAGCTCTACCTAAAGAATCACTGGCTTACACTGTACTCACGGACGTTTGCCTCGCGCTCTCTTCAAAGACAAAAAAGCTATAGTCTGTTTGGCCAAAAATCAAGCTTTGTTTCCCCTAAAAATTTGACACCATACTAGGGCCCCGAAAGACGTTAAAAGTTCCTCCATAATAGAAGAGTGTTTTGCTAGCGTTTACAAACGTTTGGCTCATGAGTTTCAATATAAAGGTGCAAAAACGTATCAGCATAATTATAGCACACAAACATTGTCATCAAACTCCTGGCATGTAGCCTGAATAAGCCAAGCAAATATGAATAAAGCATATAACAAGAAATATTCGTCAAATGGTCTCGTTAAGTAAATTATACTTCACTTTGCGAAAGAAATTTATCGCTTGTATCAGTGTCACGCATCGAAAAAGCGAGGAGTCATCGCATGACATTAGGTAACAGAGGTAATACTCACGAGTTTCACGAATTCCCTGCGAATTCCCATTCCACGATTTTTCACCGAGTAACAAATTTAAAGCTTCAATTCTTACCTTACAGTGGTCGGTTCATTTACCTTACATTTGCCAACACTAATAAACATGAACAAAACGATGAAATCCGGCACTCTTCTTTCAGAAGTAGCAAGCCGCATGAAGTAAAATCCTTCGATATGCGCTGCATTCTCACTACAAATATAAACATTTGCCGTGAAGAAAATACGACGAGGAGGAAAAAATGCCAGATCTTCGCCTCGGCAATGTATTCCAGCTACCAAGCCGGCGTATCTCCAGAAGGTGGATTCGAGGTGGTACAAACCTTGTGATGTTTTGGGAGCCCTTTGCGCGCAAACTAATTTATTCTGGCGCGAAATGAAGATTAAGAAAATGCATCAGAAATCTAATACACGACAAGAAAATTTTCGCACTTTCGAGGAGCGCGACATATTAAATGGGATTAAGTCGGATTAGCTGCCCGCGGAGAAAACATCACTGCGTGGGATGGTACTTCCAGTAAAAAGCCTCTGTGTCCTCTCATGCTATGGCGTCTATTTAACTCATGCCGTGATATCTTCACGTATGCACAAAACAAGCTTAGGCCAGTGGGAACACAGACTTAGACTTACTCACGCTCTCACGTATTGACAAATTATTTTTCACACTCAAAATGTTTTGGGCCATCTGTAGGGTTCGTAACGACATGCGACGACAAAGCTGAAATTGTAAGCTCTATTTCAAGCTATTTCACCTCCTTAATATTGTTGAATATGTGTTGTTGTAAAAAGTCATGACCTAAAAGGCTATGTACATGTACTGTGAGGGACATAAACTAAGTTTTAAAGAACATTTAACGAGTGCTGATTTCTGAAATTGTATTTTATGTTCAGTTTCATGAAGGTTATTTAGATAGTGATGTGAGCTGATTTTCGGGCCAGTTCAAACAGTGATTAATTCTTTTAAACAAGGGTTGCTGAATAAATAAATACTTGATAATAAAATTTCCTCTTAAGTTGCACTTCGCACTTGTCTTGTGCCGAATTAATTCATTAACTTAAAGCCAACACAATTCATTCTTCGGATCAATCTAAAGTGTGTCTTATTTCTCAGAGGGGCATACTTACGTTTAGGACAAATAGAATCCAAATCACCATTACACGGCTGAGGAGATGTTGTGATGGTTTTAGCAAAGTAGCATGTTGAAAATAATTTTTATAAGAATATTTTATAGTACACAGGACCTGAGGCAAGAAGTTCAATTAAAGCTACAGGTGGAATGAAGTCACGCATCCTGCAAAAAAAGCAATGGACTTCCAGCAGGAAGCTTTAAAAGGTATCAATTTATAGCTGTTGATATAACCTAGGTTTGAGTGCCCCAGTCGCCATTTAACCCTCGGACGCACACGCAAATTCATACCCCAACCGTGGTACAAGGGTTGGGGGGTGGTTGACGGAACCCCTCCCCAAAGTTTTTTTATATTTGCAGTATTTCGAAACGATTTTGCCTTCAGTGGAAAGCCTTTGATCTTCTCAACAAGATGAGGTACCTATACTTTGTTGGTGGTAGGTCTGCTGGAGACCTGTGACGTCACTAACAATGGTCGCCATCTTTGGCAGCGATTTAATTGATTGAAATTTTTTAGTGCTTAACATGTCAAATAACACATAAATAAGCACTTTGTATGTCATTTCATCCACAATCTCTACTTTTACTGTGGAAAAAAAGTTGAAAAAAAAAAACATTTTTAAACAAAAATGGCTGGACCGCTGCTTCTTATGACGTTATACTCGTAAACAAAGACACCGACTATCACCAAACTTGTCTCAAAACGCGAGCAAGGGATAAACGAACAGCTACTAAAAACTGAGCTGGTGTTTTATCGTCTACGAAAAAAATTTTAAAAAAGCAGAGGGGAGGTGGCAACCACCCCCGCCGCCTTGTACGTCTGAGGGTTAATAGATGAGTGTATAAATTAAGCGTTTATTTAGTCTTGACCCATTATTATTCTGCAAAGCAAGTTTTTGCAGCAAAAAGTGAACGCGTTGGTTAAGGAGTTCAAAGCATGGAGGCAAAAGAAATTGCCGTCAAAACATCAAAACGTCAGAAGCCGGTCAAATAATATGAACACTGCTGGGACTTCAATACCTGGCGTTTTAACGGTTTGTTTTCATACTAAGCAGCTCTAAATTTGGAATGAGGGATATCATTTAACAGGCCATTTGCGAGTTGCGAAGCTATTGTTATGGAAATGATTTCTTTTTATTCTCATGCAAATAATTAAGTTCATTTTTAAAACAAAATGGAAGTGTTTGGAACTTGGAAATGGCCGAGAGAGAAAGATGTTTTTTCAGTCATTGACAAAGGTGGCTTGGAAGAAAAAATCCGAGTACTGCCAACAGGAGTCGAACCTGTGACCTTCTGGCCCCGGTTGTTCAAAAGATGGATACCAGTATCCATCGTATAAAAAAAGTATAAGAGAAACCAATTGCGCTATCCAGTGGATAGTGATTTATCTAGTGGATAGCGCTCTCGACCTTTCAAACATCTGGCGCCTGGTTATTAGTCCACATGCAATTCACTGAGCTACAGGAGATTCGTGGGAGTTACTTTTCATTTTGCTGGAACTGACATATATCTCGAGCACACAAACGTTTAGAAAACAGACGACATTTCGCGACGCCACCAACGGTTTCCCCGCGAAATGACGTCTGAGAAAAGAGCGCAGAAACTCCATACTGATGACACGTTATCTGGGTAGTGCTTCTGATTGGCTGAGACAAATTTCACAAAACGGCACGACCAATCAGAAGCAGCACCCAGATCTGGGTAGTGATGCATCATCAGTATGGAATTTCTTCACTTGTTTTTCAGACGTCTTTTCGCGAGGAAACCGTACTTTTATAAATGTAGTCTGATGAAACCGTTTATTATCTTACATTTTTACCAAACGTTTGCGGTGTAGTTGCTGTCTCTGTGATAAGCAGTATTTTGCTGATTTAAGAAAGCTTTATATTTTGAGATATTAATCCTGTTTATTTCTCTTGCCTCATTTAACCACAACGACGATTTTATGAAAGAGATTGGTTTCTAAAGTAATGTGGCATAGTATCAGTAGAGGAGTGCAACGCAAAACTTGGCTTTATCAATGGCCGTATTTATACTAGAAGACGCGCCCGTCTTAAACGTCTGATTGTTAAGTGCGTCGTTAAGTGCGTCCCGTTTTATACTAGACGTCTTAAACGCCTGAGACGACTAATTCATCTGTTAAGTGCGTCGATCGGACGCACTTAACTTCAGACGTTTTATTCGTCTGACGTTTAATGCGTCTGCCTTATTTCCCGTATTTATACTAGACATCTAAGTCGTCTAATTAAGACGTCTCAGACGTCTTAGACGTCCTCTAGTATAAATACGGCTAATGATATGAGTTCGTAAAAAAATTGGTCATCGGACAGAGTCAGGAGTAGCTGGCCGTTATAGCGGTATGATTTTAATATGATTTAGTTGGGCATCGTGAGACATACTCAGGAGCATTGTTTTCGTTGTAGAAAAAGCAGAGGATTTCAATAATGCTGGCAATGATGCATACAGAAAGAAAGATTTTGCCAAAGCCATTTTCTTTTACACGGAAGGAATCAAAGTTGAATGCAAGGATAAAGAACTTGTGTCCAAGCTGTACAACAACAGATCGACGGTATACTTCTATCGAAGTAAATGTTTAAAGATAAACAATACACAGGTAGATCCATGCACCCTCATCCTTTTAAGAATTACATTCTGAAAGAAACCTCGGGTTGCCTCTTCTTTTTGATCATCGTAAAGGACATATTCAAGCAATATTTTGGTGCGTAAATTGTTTTTCTCACCTTTTTCTAAAAAGAAAATGAAGAAATCTTACGAATTCTGGGTTTTCGAAACAAGAAGTTTTCAATTAGCCCCGCCCACGACTTGGCGACGAGTGTGGGGAAAAATTTAATAACGGCCATTATGGGGAGACACTCTGGCCGAATGCCGTGTTTAAGTAGACGCTGGCTATCCGTTTAGCAATTTAACTGCATTAACAAATTTTATGTAATCTATATAAATGTGTATGGTAATCCACTCTTCCTAATTATAAGTATTATTTCTTAAGAATATCGGTATAAAAAATTTCAATCTTTTTCAGGGAATTACCAGGATTGTCTAAGTGACGTAAAAGCTGCAACAACACTACAACCGTCTTATCTCAAGGCGATTATTCGAGGTAAAAATGACTACATCAATGTGAAAATCTGACACTTTATCATATTTTGTCATTTTAAATGAGTGGAACTTTTTTCAATAGGAGCGAACGCCTGTGTAAAGTTGAAGCAATTTGAAGAAGCCATCATCTGGTGTGAAAAGGGACTGGCCGTATCCTTTCTAAGAAGAATACAAATTTCGCAGTACAATATTATTACTTCCTTTATTTCGAATGGGACAGTATACAGTCTTCTCTAAATTGGCTTTAATAAGTAAAGCTGGGTTGCTTTAAATACGTTACCTGTTGGAGAAAGATTTTTAGCGGCTTAAACAAAACACAGTCGTTTATAAGTACAATAAGGACTATTGTTATTTATAAAATAACTAAGAAAGTACGCGCGCTCTGAATGGCTGAGAGGAGTGTTTGCATGAGAGTATGTCAACATGCTTGTGACGTGGCTGTTTTGCTTTTCGCGGGCTAATCACGCAAGCACGAATTTGAAAAAGTTTTAGTGATCAAAACTCGACAAATTTACTTTATTTACTCATTCCTTCGTCGGCTGAAACTTGGAAAATCTTTACAAACAAGCTGTGTCAACTTTTTTTCGCTTAAGCTGACATTTTAAGCGAGAAAAATCCGTATTTTGGAAAGCATCTTTTTGCAAAACAAGAACTGATTACGAGTGCAAGACTTCGTGTACAAGACTTTGCGACTTGTAAGAATTTCCCTTTTAATTAGTGCCATAACAAAGAGTTTTGCGTTTTTTTTCAGGAAAGTTATTTTATAAAAGTAATAGAAAACTTTTTTCCGGTGTTTGCATAGCCTGATATAAACACGAGAGGGGTTGAGAGAATTCGAGACAGTTATGCAAACCCGAGACGAAGACGTTTTCTATTGCTTAAACAGCTGGAAATTTCTTCTTAACGGTGCGCGGACTCACTGCTTACTTCGAGGTCTCATGAAATCTAACAATGAAACTGTTTCCCGCCAAAATGTCTAAGCGGGCAATATTGCAAAAAATCTATAGCGTCAGAGGCTAACAATGTAATGTTACCCGCGAGTGTTGACAGACGACCGCCGTTACAGCGAGGTGTGATGAATTTCCAGCTTCAAAATTTCCATCTATATAACATATCACTTAAAGACTTGTCCCTCGGGAAAGTGTAATTATTTTCCCTCGTGACCAGTCATTAAGTGTTTATGATTACTCAAACTAATGCTGCTACTGTCAGAACTACGATCTCTGTCGCCATTTAGGTTCTAGGATTAGAACACAAATTATTTTAAACATCTTTACACTTGAAAGATTGATCCAGACAAGCAGGATCTCTTAGAGATAAAGAGTCGCTCTTACAGAGAAAGCGAAACGCTTCCAACACTTGGAGGAGACAAAGCAGAAAAAGCACAGGGCGATCCACGAACCCAACCGAAACCTCTTGATTGCACATGTAAGTGAAAACCAAACTGAAATCCTACTTTTTAACCAGGATCTTTACATCCGGTAGATGAACTCTTCGTTCAGGAACGTTTTCTTAGCCTTGGCTCATTAACTTACCAGAAGAACAAAATTTAGTTTGTTTTATTATTTCAGTATTTGCAGAGACCCGAAAGAATTTTGGCAATGATGCATTTCATAAAGATGATTTTGTCAAAGCCATCTGCTTGTACACAGAGGGAATTGAAGTGAAATGCAAGGATGAGGATCTGAATGCCAAATTGTACAACAACAGAGCATCAGCCCACTATCACTTGGGTAAAGTATCCTTTACGTAAAGACAGTTCTGGAATCAATGCAACTGTCTCTGTTGGTCCTATTGATGTTGTTGAGGTGAAGTGTTATGGGTCGTGGCCTCTTCTCTTGAGGGATTTCAGTCGAGAAACTTAACCCCTTTCCCTAAGCGGATAGTGGCGAGTCATATTTGATTCATCGGAAACAACTGAAGTCTGAGTTCCTGAAAACCGTTTGTCTATTTTATGTGCCTTGATAGTTTCAATTCATTCATATATTTTGCTCCGCCAATTTAAAGTCCTTTGCGTTCGAAAGGAATTTTAAAAAACAATTAATGTTGTTTTCGTGGGTCACTTGAGGACCTTCTCATCACGCAAAGTGTTTTCGTGTCGCATTTGAAGACAGAGCGTAGGCATGGTCTACTACGTAGAAAATAGGCGCCGCCCCTCAGTTAAGCGACGCATCGACAAAACATAAATTTTAAGCGCAGACCTTTTCGAGTAAATAGGGTGTATTGTACTTCTTTTTAATCTACTTTTACGGAGGATTATTCTTTTCAGTGTGGGTATAATTTTTTTCAGGGAATTACCAAGATTGTCTGTGTGACGTAAAAGCTGCGACAGCACTACAACCATATTATCTCAAGGCGATTATAAGAGGTGAAATTGAATCTCAGTTGAAAATCTGAAGCTTATCTCTCTTTTTCATTTCAAATGATTCGACTTTTTTCACTAGGAGCGAAAGCCTGTTTGAAGTTGAAGCAATTTAAAGAAGCCATCAACTGGTGTAACAAGGGACTAGCCGTATCCTTTCCTTTTTAGCCAGTTCACCAACCTTCGATTTTGTCTTTAGAGATGGTCGAAAGCGCGTACAAAGATAAAAACCTTAGCAAAACAGAGATGAAGGGATATTTGTTTTTCCTTTAAAGGGACTGGTTCACGATAATGCGCATGTGTGAGTTCTGACAGTAGCTGATTGTTTTTCAACCAATCGGAAGGGAGTTAGATGCACGCAAGTAAATTTACAAAATTCAAATTAATTGTTCGCGACGCGAGAGTATTTCCGGGCATTTGGTTTGATTTTATTTATCCCCATATTTTAAGTTTATTCTTTGCTACTCCTCAGATATATGTTGCAGCCGATAAGAATAAGATTTACAGCCCTGTCCTGCTTTGAAACAAACATTTACCAACGTGTATTTTTACGAGGTCGTACCCACGCTAACAAAGCAGTCACCGATCGGCAAACAAAATTTGTAAACAAACATCTTATTACTGTTCTCTCAGTTCGCCTAATATAAAACCAGAAATACCTACAAATAGCACCTGACCGGTGACAAAAACACACAACGTATGAGTATAAAGATTATCCTTAATTGAGCATAAATTTCAGATGCTTATCAGCAAATGAACAAATTCATTCGCGTTGCATCGGGTCAGTGTTCCGCAAAACAAATGTTACCGAGTAGCACACATAAAGAAACTATTTTAAACTATTTTAAACAGAATATTCAGGCAATAATTTATTTTAAAAATATCAATTCTTAAACATATACGATCGTAAAGCAAAGATACAAGGAACATTTCAAGTGTACCAGATCGGTGAAGATCGCGCGGCCTGTTGCGGTATAATACAGGTCGAAGTCAAAAATCAAATCAAAGTTGAACGAACTCATGCCTTTAACCACTTTCCAAGTGTCGTGTATTTTTTTCGTAAGCCACACACTACTCCTAGAACCATAACAGATCGATAGGCTAAGCTTCTCTATCTCCAAAGACTCTTGAGAACGTCCTGTTGCCGGACGGCCACGATGCTCTTCTGAACCTCCATGATCAAAACATTATTTTTTGCGTCTTCTTAAAACGTAACCAGTCAAACGACACAACCACACGTTCATCACCACTACCGAAGTATAACTAGACCAGCCAGAGCGACGGATGTCCGAATAAAACGAATGATTTTCAATGATTGTACAGGTAATGGCGATTTCGAATTTAGTGTTGACCCGACAAATTTATTCTGAAGAGACAAACGGCGCGCATGCGCATTATCGTGAACCAGTCCCTTTAAATTGCCTGGTTAGCACAGTTGGGAGAGCGCCGGTCTGCTTAGCGGGGGATCGTGGGTTCAAACCCCAGCGAGACCAACACTCAGGTTCTTCAAATAACTGAAAAAAAAAGTGCTGCCTTTGTAATGACATCTGCAAACGGTTAGACCTCGAATAAGGACGAAACATCGCAGGTCCCGTCTCACAGCACTTTCACTTATCTGTGATTCTTTTTGGACGTAAAAGAACCCACACCACTGTCCGAAAAGAGTGGAGGACACAGACCCCGTTGGTGTGGCCAACCTTTTCCGGACTGAATGGGTTACCTGTAAGGATAGATTTCAATATAAGGATAACCTCAAAGACATGATCCTCCTTTAGGTGTCGTAATGGCTACTTGTGAACAGTATATATCTTGTATATTTCATCTGACTTCGCAAAGGCTGTACTTGTCGGAAATGCGTTTCAGGTAAGAATCTTACATTTCAACCTCGTTTATTTACCGTTGAGGAGTACTCCAATAAATTTCAGATAGGTGTGTGCCACCCAGGGATAATCAAAGACAGCGCAAGCTGTTTTTGCCCCTCCTTCAAGGCTAACTAGGATGAAAGGAATGCGTACTCACCTTATCAGTTGAATGAATATAATGCCTTATGTTATATAGGTTTTTAATCAGGTTTAATAACCTATGATCCGTAGCTCAAACACAAGTCCATTGTTAGCGACTTTCTAAAACCTTCTTATTGAACTTGACCATCCTAAGATTGACAATTTTAACAAAAGCGCTCTTAGAAATAAGGAGGTCATCTGTGAATGTTGAACACAAGCTCTCAGAGAAGCAAAAAGAGATTCCAAAGAAGTCAGAAACTACCACTGTGAAGGAAACGGTAAGTGGTAGCTGTACATAACATACGAGCAGGACGGATATCTGATAAAAGAAAGAGTCGAAAGATTCGAAAAGGATCACATCGTATCTCAAAAATCGTTCCCTTTGCTCCCTCTTCAACACCCGCACCCAATCTCTCATGCCCTGACTCAAACAATAAAACCACTTTCCTTTCTTGACGTGTGCCTTAGGGTGGATTTCTACTGTCGCGTAATTTTTAATTTTTACCTGCGCAAGCAGGAAGATTTTACCCGCCTAGACAAAACAGTGGCAATGTATGAAAGGTCGCACGTAACGTAAAAGTTGAAACTCGCTCAACTTTTCGTTTACGCGCGACTTTCCATACTTTGACTTATTTTATTTACGCCCGTTACTTTAACGCATGGACGCAAGTAAAAACAACGCGCCGGTGGAAATCCGCCTTTTGATAGAGAGGGCGATGAGGCAAGGGAAAATTTTAAACATGTAAAACAGTAGCACAGATATATCTGTGCACGATGTAATAGACGCTGGCGGCGTTTATTTAACAGTTTAGGGGTCCTAGAGATGGCGTTTAACAGATAGAGGAGTTTAAGATCAAGAGTCGTAATTCCTCGAAGTACAATTTCGTAAATGAAATTCTTTTGAACTTTACCTTTCCATTTGTGTCTTTAAACGGTGTATTTTTTAACTTGAAATGTTGGTCTTAAAAACCACCGCATAGTGAATGCGCGGGAGCCATTTTGTTAAAAATAGGTATCCTTCAGTATTGAAAGTCAACTCGTTTTCTTCTACTAACACCCCCTAAAACCCACCAAATAAATACATGCTCAGTGGGCAGATTCTGATAGGTCAACCAATCTCGAAGCCTTGTGAAACGATATGGGGGCAAAAACTCTCTGGGGAAGGAGGGAGGAATTCACGGCAGGTTTTGGCCGGTTGGGCTAAGATTCTCGCGCTTTGTTATTGACACGTCAATTAATTGGTAATAGGGCTTAACACCTAACAAAAAGCCATAAGAAAGATGGGTGCACTTGGAGGTAACTAATAAAATAATTCTACAAAATCAAAATAACCTGAAGTTCGTAAACGTAACCTGACATATCAGCACGGCATATATACCCCATAAGTGTCAGGTCAGCTTGTTAAGCTCAATCAAGTCTGGCTCCAGGCAAACTGTTAATCTCCTCGCAAACAAGTTAAATTCTAACAAAAGAAATACTTGTTCAAGTAGTAATACCTGAATACTTATTGAAGGAAGTAACCATCAAGGAAGATATTAAGATAGACATGTCTCTAATACACTTACTAAGTTTGCGTCGTAAAATTGTTTCACTGAGAATTGATCTCACAGCAAGTCAATTTTACAGGTGATTGGCCCATATCAACCATCAAAGAATTTGGCTGTGAAAAAACACCCCAGGGAAATAATAGATGATCTAATGGCAAGAAATGTTCAAAAAGGAGTTAAAAGCTCTTCTGGTGACATGATACCTCTTTCTCAGAGGGATTCGAAGGTTGTCGTGAACTTCTACAGCCAACAAATTGCTACTGCCAAACGTCGGGGAGATAAAGCTGCTGAAGGAGATGCGTATGGTATTCTTGGTTACGTTTTTGAGACTCAGCGTGACTAGAATAATATAGAATATCGCAGCCGTGCTCTTGATATTTCCAAAGAATTGGGAGACAAGAGGAAGGAAGCAGATTATTGTCAATCCCTTGGCGATGTTTTCTTGAAAGTCGGCAATTTCAATAAAGTCATTGAGTACCAAAACGTAGCACTCAGTCTTTCATTTAATCTGGGAGAAAAATTTATCGAAGGTTGCGCTTACTACGGTCTTGGCAATGCCTTTCGAGGTTTGTGTAGGTATAACGACGCAATAGACTACTACAAACGCTTTCTCAGTGTTGCCAAAGATTTGGATGACAAGTCATTAGAAGCAGTTGCGTATGGCAATCTCGGTCAAGCTTTTAACTGTCTTAGTGACTACAAACAAGCCGAAATTTATAACAACCAATGTCTTAGCATTACCAGAAGTTTAGGAGACACGTCTGGAGAGGGAATGGTGTACAGAAATCTTGGCAATATCTATTCTGGCCTTGGTGATTACATTAAAGCCCTGGATTATTACAGTAGGTCCCTTAGTATTGCCAAAAACACAGGAAACAAGGGGGGAATGGCACCGGTGTATGGAAGTCTAGCAAATGCTTCCCTTAATCTTGGAGATACAAAAAACGCAAAGAAATACGCCAATCTGCATCTTACTTGTGCCAAAGAAATGGGAAACAAAGATATGGAAGGAGGTGCGTACGGCGCCCTTGGACATATTTATGGCGTGCTTGGAGACTTTAAAAAGTCCATAGAATACTGCAATCGCCGCCTTGATATTTGCAAAGCTGTTGAAAACTTGGAAGCAGAAGGTGGGGCGTATGGTGGCCTTGGTAGTGCTTTTGACAGCCTCGGAGATTTCGAAAAAGCGATTGACTACCACATGCAGCATCTTCGTATTGCTGAAACCATTGGAGATAAAGATGGGGAAGCAGTTGCATATGGTAATCTTGGAAACGCTTATCTCGGCCTTGAGGATTTCAATGCAGCCCTCCACTTCTTTGAACAGCGCCTTAGAATTGCGAAAGACCTGGGAGATAAGGCAGGGGAAGGTCGTGCAAATGGCCATCTCGGTGGCACTTTTCAACGTCTGGGCAACTACAAGAAAGCCATAGACTATTGCAACCTGCGTCTCTGTATTGCCCAGGAACTGGGAGACAAGGCTGGTGAAGGGGCTGCCTGTTGCCATTTAGGTACACTGGTTTCCCAGTTTCATTGTGACTTCAAGAAAGCTATCGATTGGCACAACCAACAACTTAGAATTGCTAAAGATATAGGAAATCGAGGCATGGAAGGTTTAGCGTACAGTTATATTGGACAGTGCTTTGAGATGCTGAACGTTTTGCCTAAAGCACTAGACAACTACCAAAGAAGCGTTGAAGTTTTCAATCAAATGTGGAGTCTTCTTCAGTCTGAAGATAAATGGAAGATTGGATTTCGGAACGAATGTAACTATGCTTACACAGGCCTTTGTAGAGTTTTGTTAAAACAAGAAAAGATTGGTGAAGCTCTGGCTGCTGCCGAAGAAGGTCGGGCCCAATCACTAGCTGATCTCATGACATCTCAGTATGGTTTTCAAGAAAGACAAACCGAAGAAAAGTGCCCAGACGAAGAAGAATTCGGCATGTTAAACAATACTTCATCAAGCACGATTTTTCTGTCTTTGTCAGAAAATAAGATAAATATCTGGTTACTTTTGAAAGAAAAACCTGTTCTTCACCGACAGAAGGCACTTTACCACCATTTTGCAGAAAATGCAGCAGCTGAAACATTACAGTCCCTCATCCAATTTGCCTACGAAAACAATGGTGTTCGTGCAAATGTTAACTGCGAGAATCGGTCCTTAGATGTGTTACGCGAAAATTGCTATACTGTGGAACGATCATCCAAAAAGTTCTCACAGCAAATTCTCCAAGAGGATAACCCTCCCCTAGCCGCCTTGTACAGCTATGTTATTGCCCCAATTTTGGATCTCATTGAGGGCGATGAGCTAATAATTGTCCCGGATGGTCCATTATGGCTTGCTCCGTTTGCTGCATTACTGAATCCTTTTTCCAAATACTTGTGTGAATCCTTTAAAGTCAGATTAATTCCTTCGTTGACAAGTTTGAGAATTATTGCTCATTGCCCAAAATTCCACAGCAGTAGTGGAGCTCTAGTTGTAGGAGATCCAGATATGAGTGAAGTTACCGACAGCCAAGGAGATCAGATCCTGGAGCAGCTTCCTTTTGCCAGGCAAGAAGCACAGATGATTGGGCAGATTCTTAATACGGCACCTCTCACTGGAAAATCGGCCACCAAATGTGAAGTGCTAAAACACATTAGTTCGGTTGCCGTAGTACACATTGCTGCACATGGACGCATGGAAACCGGAGAGATAGCGTTGAGCCCGAATCCTGAAAGCCGTAAATCGCAGACCCCTGCAGAAGAGGATTACATGTTGACAATGAAAGATGTGATGAGTGTGAAGCTGCGAGCCAAGCTAGTTGTCCTTAGTTGCTGTCACAGTGGTCGGGGAGAGATCAAAGCTGAAGGCGTGGTCGGTATTGCTCGTGCCTTTATTGGTGCTGGTGCTTGTTCTGTTCTGGTGTCGCTTTGGGCCATCGATGACGAGGCCACGTTGGAGTTCGTGAAAAGCTTCTACCACAACCTTGTGAAAGGGCGAAGTGCGAGCGAGTCTCTTAACCACGCAATGACATGTCTCAGAGAATCCGAGACGTTCAGCGATGTAAAGTACTGGGCGCCTTTTACGCTTATAGGTGACGACGTCACTCTCGACGAACAAGAAGAAATCAGGGTCTCGTAAATAAATTAAGACATTATGTCCCCAAAAGGCAGAGAGATGGTATGAAACAAAGTCTTGTCGATCTTTCTGCAACTTCATCTGACTGTGAGCAAAGTAAATAAGAATTACATATCGCCTTCCTGAAGTTACCCAAATAATGCCCGTTTGAGTAAAAGAAGCGCTATCTTAATTCTCTTCCGCGAAGAAACAACTCACGGCTGTGTGGGAGACTAGCAGTCTAAGCAAGTGGACAATTTATTTCAATAATAAACTGTAGCAAGGTCAATCTCATGTATCATGTTCTGTTTTATTTTTCGGACAAATGAAGTACTGTGGAACATACAAAACAAAGAGCCAAGGGACTGGCAAAATTTGTTCGCTTTCACGCGGTTTCGTTTTGTGGACGTTCTTTTCCATGCATATATTTTACTATTACTGTGTAAAGAAAATCATTCGTTATACCAAGGACTTCGTTATATAGAGGTTCATTATATCTATGTCCCACTATACTAACACAGAATTGGTGATTATTCCCTAAAATTTGGAGAGAAAACTAATTACAAGGCTGAAATCTGTGAGTTTTTGTGCTACTACAGAAAGCAACGAGGCCTTAAATGTTAACAGAGCAGTGTCTCGACTGATATATGGTGTTTTCTCAGCACGCTAGTTTCAGCTGTAGTTTTAAGCAGTATCTGATTGTTATCGTGCAGCAATACAAAAAGATAAATAATTAAAAAATAAACGTTAAAATTCTTTGTAATGGTACATCTAATTTGATCGGTTCTAATTCACTTCCTTCCTTTCGGCATTGCAAAGAAGTTTTAAATTAAGGTTCATAGTATACTTCGCAACGCAACATAAGATGAGAACTAACATATTTCGAGATTTGTGCATAGAATGTAGCTGAACATGAAAGAGTTGCTTATTTATCCCTTAATTCATTCTTTAAGTCTTCAAGAGAAAAAGGAAAGAGATAAAAGACCGTGCAATTTGTTGATGAAACAGTCAAATCTCTCAAGAAGGACCGCCCGCAAGTGTCAGCCTTAGAGTGTTCTCCCTTCTCTCTCTTTACCCCTTTTACCCCTGATACAGGGGTACAAATTTCTTTTTGTAACATCCTACGAAATATGTATAGTGCTGTGTCGTTGGCAGAGTAAAGCGCACAAAATCTGTTTTATCAGGTGAGGTACTAACATAAAGAGATTGAAAAGCTCAGGTTTTGAGCACTAACCAATTTTTAGTGTCAAAATGGCGGGTGGTCAATGCCTTGGGACTCTGTAACCAGGCACAAATCAGTTGAATGAATGGATTTCATATTGATTCCGTTCCAACTTGGAAGGTAACTGATTGTTCTAAACTTTTGCGGCTTTCCTTGTTACCTTGAAATAGCGAAAGACCACAGTGAACGAAACGACAACCCTGGAGGAAAACCGTTCTTATCTTCGCACCTGTAAAAAAATATCTGAACTGGATTCGCCAATTCTAAGCAATGAACCACAGTGGAGAAATCTCCCCTCATTTTAACTCCTACCCCTTTTATCTCGCCCAAATCATTCACTAAATTTGGCCATGAGACTGGAGCTGATAGGCGAAGTATAAGTAAAAGGGAGAAAGGGCTTTCCCAACCTCGTTCCGAGGGTTCTCTCCTACTCGTGCCTACGGAGTGACGTAGGGATGGGTAGGAGAGAACCCTGGGAACGAGGTTAAGGCTTTCCTTTAGCGTTAATTTGCGATAAGCACCCTTAACAGAAGAAGAGCCGTGAAAGCGATCTGAGAGATACCAAGCTCTGGTATAAATCTGAAACCTGTAGACTTTCCTTTTGTAGCCAACCCTACGAGCAGAGTGTATTTGTAGCCCAACCCCTCTTCTCATCGCTATTAGCCAATTAGAGCCATCATAAAACACAACTCGACGCAGCCCCAAAATGATTGTGTTTATGGTTGATGTAAGCAGCAGGCATCTCTACAATAAGGAAAGTGTATATATTTTTTTCAATGCTGAAAGACCCCAAACCGTACTGGCAAATACCGCAAAATACTGAGTTCACCATTTTCCCATAGGCTATAATGCATCTTGTTTACTCTTTACCCCCCTCCCCCCCAAAAAAGGAAGTTGCATAACCATTGTTTTCATTTTCTCTTGGGACGGCTATAATACCCATGTTACCTAGGAGAAATTGGAAATAATAGTTATGCACTATTTTGGGGGGCTAACAAGATGCATTATGGTCTATGTGAAAATGGTGAATAGAATGTTTATCCGGGAGATTTACTGACCTGTAAAGGATAGCAGAAGATTCGTCAGTAATTTGGGAGAGATCACATTATCACATATGCGATCTTCCAAGTCTGTATAAAAGTCTCTGAACAATCAAATGGCCGGAAATGAAAAATTGTGTGGGAGGGATTGGTCACTTCTGCATGAAAAATATTTTCCGTATTTCTACCCAAGCTTACGGTAATAGAAAAGAGGAAGGCAGGGTTCCTTCCCGGTTTGTTGAAACTCGATATTTTCAATCCGAGGAGTAGCTAGCCTCCCACGCGCGTCGAAGCCCCAAGGAGATCTACGGAGCAGCTTGTTATCATCCCTCCCAAACAATATCTGCCAGGATCTCGTCAACTGCCAGAATTTTTGCCGAAGATAGCGAAAAACATGGGCGACTAACCGGTAAGACGAGAATTTCTCTTGTGCACTTTCGCCCATGAAAATCCTGTCGCCGGTCCGGTTAATGGAGAAGACACAGTCTAGCGAGAAGCGCGAGAGACGTGCGTGGAGCGTGGGACGAGGGGGAGAGAGAAAACATTGTGCAGGGGAAAAGTAGTTAAAGCAGGCAGCAGGTGAATTCATCTAGTGTGGTTGCGTTCTTATTTCACGTGATGAATGTGTTCCAGATAAGCCATTGATAGAAGAAATTTGATGCTGATCACTCTTACGGCCGTTAAAGGCTTTACGGGATTAACCAATCAAACAGTCAAAATCCTTTCACTTGGCATGTCTTCATGCTCACCCGATTTTTGCCGCCTTCTTTCGCGAGGAAGAGCAAGGAAGAAATACGATGTTGAAAAAGGAATGTCTTATGAAAACAAGATGGATCAGTTTAGGTCTCTGGGAAACTGCTCACCTACCCCTCCCCTAAGCCAACATTGGGTAGGTGGATAGTTGCCTCCAAACCTAAATTCATCCTACATTAACCCAGTGGATACTTTGGAGATTTTGCAGTTTGACAGGTGCTCCAACGCAAAAAACTCAGCAATGACTAGGTTGAGCAAACTGACTGTTCCCTCTCACTTAAACATTTCTTTGTTTCTTGAAATTTCTGTTCTACAAATCTTCTTGAAAGGGCAAGTCCATTTAATTTTTTTTATCTAGGATAATAATGAATTTAAGAGAGGCATGAGCTACTGTTCTTACAATAAACATTTATTAGATTCGACTTTTGTGATATCTGAACTAAACCAGGTCAAGGTAAGTGTTATCAGCCCAGCCCAAGGCCGAGGCTAATAACTCTAACTGAGACCTTAATTAAACAACGACAAACACACCGTCGTAAGGAACCTGAATTGATATAATTGTTGTTGGTAATCATGCATTGCGACCTGCGCAACCTATACATTAGTCATCTACTAGCAGAGAACTAACTAATCTGTAAGTTGCGCTGATTTCCAAAATTAGCTATAGGATCTTAGCCAGTGAGAAGACAGATAATGAGTGCAATGTAGAATAATGAGAAATAGGGCCCCCGACTTTCTTTACACGTTTATTTCTTATATGGTATGTGCAACTTAAAATCTTTAAAACTCGCCAAAAAGGCCTCGAAATGGCTCTAGAAGCAAACAGAAAGGACACAACACAAACACGAGGTTTAGTCATTTTTATTTCGAATATTTTTAGTACGTATTTTGTTTATTCCCAGAAATTCTCTTATAATATCCTAGCATAATTATTGGCATATACCAGCACTTCTAGAAGCATATTATGTTACTCTTGCGAGCACAGTTTATTAAAGCCTACAGTATATAGCTCAAACTTGATCTCGTTCAGAAAAGATTGAACTCTTTCTTTCAATTGATGAAGTTCCTCTTCTGTCAGAATTTCTGTCCATTAGTATTTCTTGAAGGGATTTGGATCTTCTTCCATTAAACATTAACTTTCTGTGACCACAAGAGACTGAGAAATAGATAGGCTGAAAGGGAAAGAGCAAATAAGAATCTGTTTAATCAAGAGAGGATAAAGGGGACAGAGAAGGCATCCCCCATACACACCCTATTCCACAGGTAGTTCGTCTCGAGTTATTTTTAAGACCACAGATCCCAAGGGGGATTAGACAACGGCCACTCACATAGCGCGAATGTGTTCCGCGTGGATGACCCACGCTCAGAGCCACGCGTCCTTCACGAATTGACGCAGGACAAAATGGCGGAAGACGCGGAGAGCGATATTGCTATTCGTTTTGTTGACGAAAACGAAAACAAAGAGATTTTTGCTAAAGCTGTGTCAGCGAAACGGAAATTAAAAAAGAATCGCCCGTCCTCTCTTGTATAGAGCTAACAGTACAGCAGGGAAAACCTTAACACACTGAATCTTCTCTCAGGATCATTATAATTTACAGTTTGAAGAGAGCAATTTCTGGTTTGATATTTATTCTTTTATTAGTCTTTCATTATTCAACAAAAATAACACTTGGCGTCCTACTTGCTTTATTATACAAACGACCGGTTTCAATAGACCGGCGAAATTTCTCATTTTATTAAAGCACTGAGGTTACGACAACTTCGAGTTAAACTGGGGCACATACTCAGCCAAACGGACAGACTATCTTTTCTTAGAAGAGCAAATACAAATCCCTGATCGCACAGATTATTACCTCCTTTAGTAAATTAAGCTTGAATCGATAAAATCGGTTTAAATATTAAGTGAATTTTTGGTGTCGAGTTCTGACGTCTCACACAAAGAGTAGCGTACAGAACTGATTATCGAACCATTTGAAAATACAGCTCAACTGATGCTGCTGCTACTCAAACGTGTCATTCCTACCACTGCCGTCAGCCTAGTTTAAGGTAAAAGCAGATTATTTTCTATCCTGTTAACTCTTGTAAGATTGACAAGGACAATAAGGATCTGTTGGAGATAAAGACTTGTTCTGTCGTAGAGTGCGAAAAGATTTTAACACAGGAAGGCGATAAATCAGCAAAAGAGGAGAGCGATTCACGAACAAACCAAACATCTCTTGATTGTACAAGTAAGTGATAAAACTCCAAACACAAAGCGTACCTATAACGAGCGTCTTTATTTCAAGTGGGTCTACAATTTGTCAGCCGCATCAGATGTTATGTTTTGTTCTCTGGCCTTGACTCATTAAAATACTGCCAGAACTCAAAACTCTGTTTGTATTTCTATTTCAGCCATAGCAGAAACTCACAAAAATGCCGGCAATGATGCATTTAGTAAACATGATTTTGTCAAGGCTATCAACTTGTACACAGAGGGAATTGAAGTAAAATGCAAGGATGAGGATCTGAATGCCAAATTATACAACAACAGGGCATCAGCCCATTATCACTTGGGTAAAGTATCATTCATATATTATATTTACTCAAATTGTCAACACTGCATGTTGTTCCGTATCAAACATTTTATTGTCTATTCTGCATCTTTGCCCTTTTACGTTAAGACACCCCTGGAATCCCAATTCAACTGTCTCTATTGACCCTATTGATGTTATCAGGGTGAAGTCTTATGTCCTATTATCATCTCTTGGTTATGCGGACGACCTATTCAAAGACTAAGGGAGAAACAGTCTGGGAACGGGGATGGGGTCTCTATAGAGAATTTCAACCTCATCTCAAAGAGCGTAGTGGCTGGTCTCATTTGTGTGTTCATTAATAGCTCAAGTCTGGAGTCCCTGAAAACCGTATGTCCGTTTTATGTGCTGTAATAGGTTCAATTTATGCATGTATCCTCTCGTTCCGCCAATTTATACTTCGCTGCATTCGCAAGGAATCTTATAAAATACTCAATCTTGCTTCCTTGGGTTAGTTAAGGATCCTTAGATTGCACAAAGTGTTTTCGTTTCGAATATGAAGACAGCCCGGCTGTACCCATCGTTTAATTACAAAATAGGTACTGCCCGTTAATTAAGTGACCAGTGGATAAAATATGAATTTTAAGCACTCACTTTTTCGAGTTAATAGGGTGCAATTCTTTCTGATCTACTCTACTTGAGGGTTATTCTTTTCAATTTAATTAAGGGACAAAAATTCTTGATAGAGATGTGATAGTGAATAGTGAGCCTTGTAAATATATTAGAAAGATGATTTTTTGTTTGGTGAAACAGGCGCCTCGGAAGGAAGAATCCGAGTACTCCCAATACCTCCTGTGTCACTGATCGTAAAACCATCTTTCTCAGATATTCAACAGACTTCAAATTTCTCATATCACATTAAGTGTTTTGTCGTGTCGGATTTGGAAACACCTCCAGCGCGTGCAAGGTTTACATAGAGTCTTTAAAGTAGTTTTTTAGTAGTAGCCCCATCAGTTCAGATTTACTCTAATTTACTTGCGGATTATTCTTTTTATTGTGGGTGTAATAAAACTCTTTTTCAGGAAATTATCCAGATTGTCTAAGTGACGTAAAAGCTGCGACAGCACTACAGCCGTCTTATCTCAAGGCGATTATCAGAGGTGAAAATGAATCCCAGTTGAAAACTTGAGTTTTTCCTGAAACAATGATTTCAAACGAGTGGGCCTTTTCTCTTTAGGAGCGAACACCTGTTTTAAGGTGACTCGACCCAGTTTTTTTTAGGGGGTACCACCCTACTTTGAAGCTCTCTGGTATCTCCACCTTTACTTTTATCGTAAGTCTAACACATAGAATGGATAACATATAGATCAATCTACAATATAACATAAAATTTTTGGCGATCGGAGTAAATGTCACGTGGTTATAATGCCACGCCCCTTTGAGGTCTGAGTCGAAAATCTGCTGTTGCCGGCATTTTTTCGTGAAAATCTCTCGGCTACATATAGTGCGCATTAGTACCTTGCCCTCAACAGAGTTTCACCAAAATCGCGAAGGCCCAATTCGAGAAATTCAGCGGTTTCCAAATTTAGATCATAATTTAAGCAAAAATGATGAGCAAACTTTATACGGATTATATCTAATAAACTATGAGATTCATCTCTGTATTTTGGGCATCCTTATAACAGATGGGTCCTTGCAAGTCAGCAAAACGCTTTAGGGCCTTGTAAATGCGCGCGATTTCGAGCAAAGCAAACATATAATATAGAAATTATAGTTTTCGCTATTTGTTGACGTTTGTCAGCGTTTAAGAGTCAATCTCACGAAAAAAGCATTTTGTTAAAAAATTCGTAGTTTTTTTTCCTTCAAATTTTTTCAGCGCCACAATTGATTAATTAACTACCCGGACTCTGAATTTCATGGTCATTGAAAAACTGTGACATTACCATGTATAAGCCCAAACTTGAGTAAACATTGAAGATTTTTAGCGTTTTAGCTGAGTTTGAGGGATACTCCAAACTCAGAAGCTACCACTGTGAACGGTTAGTGGTCGGTGTACATAATATTTTGGACTCACGAGTAACTGTTCAACCAAAAAAATGTCTTAATCGCAAATAAATACGTTTTGAAGTAAGTACAGTAGAACCTCGATATAGCGAAGGGCCGAGGGACTGAGGAAATTTGTTCTTTATATCGAGGGTTCGTTATATCGAAAACCTCGATAACGAATTTTTCGTAAAACAAGCAAAATGTTCTTTATATCTAGGTAGAATGAATGATTAATTTCCAACGCCCAGTATTTCCGGGTCTGAACAATCTCTGTAATAAGCATTTGTATACGGTGCTATTGTCTCAGTTCAGAGCTATTAGCTACCGCACTAGAAACACAAAAACAGGCAAACAAAACTTCTTAAAACTACTGTACACATAAATTTTATTCTCGTTGCTCTGTTTTGAATTCATCTTTAACTATCTTTTGGTCACATGTTGACATTTATTCGTTATATCGAGGTATATTTTATGTTTGTGTTTCTGGGTTGTGTTCGTTATAACGAGGATTTCCTTCGTTAAATCGAAGTTCGTTATATCAAGGTTCTGTTCAATACATTTTATTGTAATTTTGGCTGGGCTGAAGAAAATCGTTCGTTATGCCGAGGACTGGTTGAATAGTTTCGATGCAGGGGTATACGCATGGTTAAGATAAGAGAGACATTCAAACGAGACTTACCTCAAATCTACCAGGATTGCATGGTTGGGCATACATTTTAGAGACGTGCGCAAAAACCAGTACACCAATACAATCAACTATCCTGACTAATATCTCATTAAAAAGCCATTCAATTTTACAGGTGTTAACTCCATATCAACCATCAACGAATGTGCCCAAAGAAAACCAACCCGTTGAAAAAGAAGATGATGAATTTGCACGCGTTATGAGCAATTTTGTTGAAGTTGCAAATCTTTCTGGGAATTTCAACGACATCGTTAACTTTTACTGCCAAATACTCAGTACTGCCAAGAGTGCGGGAGATAAAGCTAGAGAAGGAGCTGTGTATAGTTTTCTTGGTGGGTTTTTTCTGGATCAGTGTGATTACAAGAAAGCCAAAGAATATAACTACCTTGCTCTTGATATTTTCAAAGAATTGGGCAACAAGAGACGGGAAGGTGTGTGTCAATGTCTTGGTGATGTTTTCCAAGAGCTCTGTAATTTTGAAAAAGCCATTGAGTACCAGAACCGTGGGCTCAGTATAGCAATAGATCTGGGAGAAAAACCTTTGGAAGCTTCTGCTTACTACAGTCTTGGCAATGTTTTTCGAGGTTTGTGTAGTTATGATAAAGCAATAGGCTTCTACAACCGTTGTCTTAGAGTCGCCAAAGGTCTGGCTAGCAAGACAATCGGAAGGCCATTAGAAGTTGTTGCCTGTAGCAATCTCGGACATGCCTTTGACTGTCTTGGTGAATACAAACAAGCTGAAATTTACCATAGGCTCCACCTTAGCATTGCCAAAGAGAGGAGACACAAGTCTGGGGAGGGAGACGCTTACACAGGTCTTGGCAACGTTTTTCTAGGCCTTGGAAATTTCAAAAAAGCCCAAGAGTATTACAGCTTAGGCCTTAGCATTGCCAAAGATGTACGAAACAAAGGAGCAGTAGCACTTGCATATTCGGGTCTCGCAAACGCTTCCCGCAGCCTTGGAGGTACAAAAAATGCGGCAAGTTACTCTAATCTGTATCCTACCTGCGCCAAAGAACTAGGGAAGAAAGATCAGGAAAAGGGTGCGTAAGGCACCCTTGGACATATTTATAGCAGCCTTGGAGACTTCAAGAAGTCCATATAATACTATAAACGCCATCTTGATATTGCTAAAGATGTTGGAGACTTGGGATCAGAAGATGGCGAGTATGGTGGCCTTGGTAGTGTTTTTGACAGCCTCGGAGATTTCGAAAAAGCCATTGACTACCACAAGCGACATCTTCGTATTGCTGAAACCATTGGAGATAAAGATGGGGAAGCAAAAGCATATGGTAATCTTGGCAACGCTTATCTTGGCCTTGGGGATTTCAATGCAGCCCTCCACGTCTTTAAACATCGCCTTAGAATTGCGAAAGACCTGGGAGATAAGGTGGAGGAAGGTCGTGCATATGGTCATCTCGGCAGCACGTTTCAACGTCTGGGAAACTTCAAGAAAGCCATGGACTATTACAATCGGCGTCTCTGTATTGCCCAAGAACTGGGAGACAAGGCTGGAGAAGGGGCTGCCTGTGGCTATTTAGGATCCATTTCCCTGCTTCTTGGCCGCTACATGATAGCCATTGGCTGGAACAAAAAAATGCCTCAGAATCGCTACACATCTAGGAGACAAAAACCTGGAAGGTAAAGCATACAGTGAGCTTGGACGATGCTTTGAGATGCTGGAAAGTTTATCGAAAGCATTCGAAAACTACCAAACAAGCGTTGAAGTTTTCAATCAAATGAGGAGTCTTCTTCAGTCTCAAGATAAATGGAAGACTGGATTTCGGAACGAGTGTAACTATGCTTATACAGGCCTTTGTAGAGTTTTGTTAAAACAAGAAAAGATTAGTGAAGCTCTGGCCGCTGCCGAAGAAGGTCGGGCCCAGTCCTAGCTGATCTTATGACATCCCAGTATGGTTTTCAAGGAAGTCAACCCGAAGGAAAGCGACTAGACGAAGAAGAATTCGGCATGTTAAACAATATTTCATCAAGCACTATTTTTCTATCTGTGTCAGAAAATAAGATAAATATCTGGTTACTTTTGAAAGAGAAACCTGTTCTTCACCGACAGAAGACGCTTTGCCGCCACTTTTCAGATAATGCAGCAGATGAAACATTACAGTCCCTAACCCAACTTGCCCAAGAAAACAATGGTATTCGTGCAAATGTTAACTGCGAGAATCGGTCCTTAGATGTCTTACGCGAAAACTGCTATACCGTGGTACGGTCATCCAAAAAGTGTTCACAGCAAACTCTCCAAGAGGATAACCCCCCCCCCCCCCCCCAGCCGCCTTGTACAGCTATGTGATTGCCCCGATACTGGATCCGATTGAGGGCGATGAGCTAATCATAGTCCCGGATGGTCCATTATGGCTAGCTCCGTTTGCTGTATTGCTGAATCCTTTTTCCAAATACTTGTGTGTATCCTTCAAAGTCAGATTTATTCCTTCGCTGACAAGTTTGAAAATTATTTCTCATTGTCCAAAATTCCACACTAACAGCAGTAGTGGAGCTCTAGTTGTAGGGGATCCAGACATGAGTGAAGTTGCCAACAGCCAAGGAAATCAGATCCTGGAGCAGCTTCCTTTTGCCAGACAAGAAGCATAGATGATTGGGCAGATTCTCAATACGGCACCTCTAACTGGAAATTTGGCCACCAAATGTAAAATGCTAAAACAGATTAGTTCGGTTGCGGTAGTGTACATTGCTGCACATGGACGCATGGAAACCGGAGAAATAGCGTTGAGCCCGAATCCTGAGAGGAAATCGCAGACCCCTGCAGAAGAGGATTACATTTTGACAATGACAGATGTGATGAGTGTGAAGCTGCGAGCCAAGCCAGTTGTCCTTAGTTGCTGTCACAGTGGTCGGGGAGAGATCAAAGCTGAAGGCTTGGTCGGTATTGCACGTGCCTTTATTGGTGCTGGTGCTCGTTCTGTTCTGGTGTCGATGTGGACCAGGCCACGTTGGAGTTCATGAAAAACTTCTACCACAACCTTTTTGAAAGGCGAAGTGCGAGCGACTCCCTTAACCGCGTAATGAAATATCCGAGATAATCCGAGAAGTTCAGCGATTTAAAATACTGGGCGCCTTTTACACTTATTGGCCATGACGTCACTCTCACGCCAAACGAGAAGAAATCAGGCTCTTCTAATAAAATTGAGAAACTATGTCCCCAAAAGACAGAAAGGTGAAGCAAAGTCATTTTCACCTTATGGTTGTATTTCTTTTGACTCTTCTTTCATACCAATTTTATCCGACTGTGAGGAACGTAAATGAGAATTATATACTGCCTGAAGTTGCCCAAGTAATGTAAGTTTAAGTACTCGAAGCAGTACCCCTTCTCTCTCTGTAGAGATAAATGACGGCTGATTTACTGTAGCAACGTCTATCTCATGTATTATGTTCTGTTTCAGTTTTTGCATAGATGATTAAGTACCAACAAAGAATTGCTCATTGTCCCTTAAAATTTGTAGATAAACCTAAATATAAGACTGAAAAATGTTAAGCTGAATGCTGGAAGTTGCTCAAATCATGAAGATATTTTGCCGCTGAGAAATAGAACGAGCTATTGTAGCAAATGAAGCGGGCTTTAATGATGTGAAGAAAAAATTCGATTGCTTACTGAGTTTTGGTGATATCGTAATTTACAGTCACTGCTTCCTCTTGCGTTTGTTGCTTTAATCGATTCTTAGATCTTAGCTTTTACACTCCTTGTATTACAATTTATTGTACATTTTTAGTTTTTAATTTTTAGAGTATACTAGGGTGTATACCGTAGGTTACATGTAAACTAGCTGATTAAGCTAAGCGTTAACTTATCGTTCCTATCTTATTTTGTTAAATTACAATAAAGAGCAAAGAGAACTTAAATGTTAAAGGATCAGTGTCCGACTGATATATCGTCCTTTCTCATAACACTAGTTTAAGATGTAGTTTCAAAGCTGTATTGTTATTGCCCAACAATAGAAAATGACAAACCAAAGGAAACGTTAAAATTCACTTCAATAGTAGTTCTAGACCAATCTAATTTGATGGGCTTTTAATTATTATCCTCCTTCATTTCGGTATTGCAGACACGCTTTAAATTAAGTTGCATACTTGACAATGCAACATAAACTAGACTGACACAACATTGCCCGTTTTATCTGCAACTGAACATGAAAGAGTTCGTTATTCAATGCTGTAGAATATCGAGCGACTAAACAGCTAAAATACTTCCAAGGAACACAACAAGTCAACAAACACATGGTTCGGACGAACAGAACAACACGACAGGGGGCACGTAATCCCTAACAAGTTCCCTGGACCGCGCATTCCTCCCCCTCAAGTTCCTAAACAATATGCGGCATCTCGCCCTAAACTAAACCTTCATGGGGGCAAGAGGGGTCCATCAGTAATAACGCTGTGGTGGTCTTCGGTCCCTTACTAGATATCGTCGATCAGGGGTGGCAGTGACTAAGCTTGGGTGTTCGGGTTTAGTGGGTGACTCCAACTCCCCACAGGTTACTTCAGAACTATTCACATCGGGTACTGCAACCTTCGGAACAAGACTTGCCTCTTTGCTATGGCCTGCCCTTTGAGCTGTTGGAGTGGGGCGAAGAGGCTCTGTAGTACGAGAAATTAATTGGTCATGATGTCTCTGAACTACCATTCCATCTTCTACAATCATGGACAAAAGTCTTGGGACACTTTTGCATTTCTGGGGCGTTTTCCAATTCACACAGGTCCAATCCCTCCCCTCACCCCGCAATCAATGTTGGACGCGCGTATCCAGAATTTTTTCCAAGTTTCAACTTTGTATAGGGTGGGGAGAGGGCGACCTACAAGAAAATTTCTGAAAGGATGCAGTGTTTTAAGAGGGAACCGAGAAAAGACAGAAAAATTTGAATACTGCAGTGCTGTCCCAAGGATTTTTGTCCAGGATTGTAGGAGACCGTAGTTCCTTTCTGCCGTGGAGAGTGTACGCGAGGCGTATGCCAAGGGTCTCTCGGATCCATCTTCCATAACATGGGATAGAACTGCGCCAACACCATAGGGTGATGCATCACAGGATACCACCAGCTCTTTCTCGGGATCATAATGCACTAATACGTCTGATAATTGAAGCTGGTTTTTGGCTTTATCAAATGCTTCTTGTTGTTCCACCTCCCACTTCCAAACAACATCTTTCCTCAGTAAACTATGTAGTGGTTCCAGAATGGATGACAGGTTAGGTATAAACTTCCCACAGAAGTTAAGCATACCAAGGAACGACCTCAGTTCAGTCGGGTTTTTTGGTGCTGGGGCCTCTTGAATGGCCTTCACTTTTGCTTCAAAAGGATGAAACCCCTCTGCATCAACTCGGTGCCCCAGGCACTCCAAAACTGGCTTTATTAACTGACGCTTTACTGCCTTGAGTCGTAGACCAGCTTCGGAGAGGCGTCTCAAAACTTTCTCGATGTTGTCTAAGTGCTCTTCAGTACTGGGGCCTGTAATAAGAATGTTATCTAACAGAACTCCCGTTGAAGGGATTCCTTGATGCAAACCCTCCATAGTTCTCTGGAAAATATAAGGTGCTGAGGCTACCCCGTAAGGGAGACGGTTATACCTGTACAGGCCCTTCTGTGTGTTAATCGTTAAAAATTCCTTAGAGTTCTCATCCACAAGCATCTGTTCATAGGCATGTAGTAAATGTTTGACCTCCAACTAATTTCGTATACAGATTATCAAGCTTGGCGATAGGATATTAACAGTGAGCTTATAGTATCCACAGAATCTTAAAGAGCCATCACTCTTCATGACGGGGACAATCGGGGTGGCCCACTCGGAATACTTGACTGATTCAATGGTCCCTGCCCTTTAAGTCTTTCTAGGTCTTGTTCAATTTTCTCCCTCAGAGCATACGGTGCTGTTCTGGCTTTATGGAAGATAGGGGTAGCCGTGGGATCAACATGGATTTTGGCCTTTGCCCCTTGTAGAGTTCCAGGCCCCTCCTCGAACAGCTGAGCATGTTTTTGCAAAATCTCTTCCATTCGCTTATTGTGTGACGAAAGCTGCTTCATTATGGGCCAATTCAGCTTGATTTTCCGAAGCCAGTACCTACCTAGAAAGCAGGCCCCTTGCCGCCTACAACCAAAAGCGGCAGCGAGTATTCAACCCCGTCATAACACACATACACAGAACAAGACCCTTTAGTTTTGACCTCTTCCCCGGTATATGTGCGAAGGACAATTCCTGACTGTACAAATTAGGGTGCTTGACCTGCTGAAACAAGGGAGTTGTATAATTCCTCGCTAATCACAGACAACGAGGCCCCTGTATCAACTTCCATTTCAAGGGGTTGCCCAGCAACACTTAGCTGTACTTTGTAGGGTAAAGGGCGTTGACTGCCAAAGTTAAACAAGGAATACGCACCCACACCCTGTTCCTCCCCTGGTGATTTCATGGCACCCTCAAGAAGATTGGTAGGCTCGGAGTTGTCTGATTTCTTGTCATTAACTGGCTGTGGTTGTTTCCCTTTCTTCTTAGTTGGGCACAATCGAGCTAAATAGGGCAAATTTACCACAACAATAGCATTTGGCATCCTTAAAATGACAGCTTTTGGGGTAGTGGTTGCCGCCACAACGAGAAGACTTAAGGTGATTCCTTAGTAAAAGAACCTAACATAGATTGTAGATGAAACTTGGTACACTGGTGTAACAAGTCAAGAAGATGATAAAAAAGTAATAAAAAGTGGGGGTCACCGTGCTCGTTTTGACGTCACAATGCTGACAAATGCGGCTATTTAGGACCCTTTTACAAAAACCGCGGGCAGCCCAAAACTAAACAAAAAGGAGAGATTTTTTCGATGGTGCATGTGGCATCGCACAGAATTTGACTTAAATGTACTGTTTAACCACTTACGTACCAGAAAAATGCCTTTTAATACCCTTGTTTTTACTTTACGCTCCAAAGTAGAGTTAAATTTGTCACGCGCTACTAGACCCGTGATAGCTCAATCAGTACAATTTAGTACAACTGCCAAAAAACTGAACATAGATTTGTGCCAATTTTTTTCTCATCGAAAGGAAGCACTGTCCTTATTAAAATCATGAAATAAAAAATGGGGGTCACCGAAATCGTTTTTGCGGTAGAGCTGCAGAAAGAGTGCACCAAATGCATTTTCTCCTATTTTTGAGGGAGGACTGGGGCGAGTTTCAAATAGAATGTATGTGAAAGGGGGAAGAAAGTATTAAAAAATCCGTTTTTACAGAATTTACATCGAGATATCACATTTAGGACACAATGTGATAAGGAAAGCGTTTAAATGAAAATCAAAGTGAGTAAGCACAAGTTAAACATCCACTATCGAGGTTCTCCGAGAGGAAGTCGAACTCAGCAACACGCGTACTGCTTACGTTATGCACATCCCCAACACACCTCGGCAAGAAACAACAGCAAGCAAAAATTCCAATAGCGTTTCTCTTCAGTCAACTTCATTTTAATAATGTTACTTCACATGCTCTTTTTTACGGCGGCCATCTTGTTATGCGCAGTAAGAGATGCGCAGTGCAAAACCAGGGAATCACCTTAACTTCACTTCCCTTATTAACTTTGACGTCTACTTTGTTGACAGAAGCTTCCCCTTCCTGACCGTCTGCCTTCTGTATCTCTGAAGCATCCTTATCTGTTGCTTCAATGACGAGAGCTAGATCAAGTGCCCGCTTCAATGTTAATTTGGGTTCAGCCAATAATCGGCGCTGTATTCTGATATCACAAACACCACGCGCCAGCCGATCACGAAGCAACTCATCTAACGTAATTCAGAATTCACAGCGTTCAGACAGGTGTCTTAACTCAGCTAAAGACATTGCAATGGTCTCACCTAATTGTTGAGAGCGTGTGTTAAACTTGACTCGCTGAGCAAAAGCGGAGGGTTTTGGCATGAAATGGTCTTGGAGGAGTTTTGCTAAATCCTCATAGTTTTTATCCTTTGGATCTTCTGGGGTAACCAAACTTAACAAAAGTTTATAGGTTTTCGCTCCCACACAAACCAGAAAAATGGATCTCCTCTTGTCAGGATCTGTGATTTCATTCGCTTCGAAGAAATTGTTTACACGCTCGATGTAATGGTGCCAATCTTCAGTTTCGTTGTACTCGTCCAACTTCCCAGACGTGGGCATGATTCACGTAGACTTTCCTTCCTTTGTCTACCTTGCAGTGGGCGTCCGAACACGTTCCTCGTCGCCAAACATGTAGTGTATCGAGCTACTAAACGGCTAAAATAGTTTCAAAGAACACAACGACGGAGTATGGTTTTTCCTTCCCAGTAAAGGACACGTTAGAGATTTTTGGAATGGAAATAGATAATAATCTGAATTTTTCTAAACATATATCAAATGTATGCAAAAAGATTAATAATCAATTTAATGTTATGTTGCGCTTTAGAAAACTCATACGCAAGGAAATCTTATTCAAACTTTACAAAGCGTATATTTTACCTCACTTTTATTATTGCTCCTTTGTCTGGCACTTTAGTGGAGCGCACGATGCGGATAAGCATGAAGCTTTAAATAAAAGAATACTTAGATTTATACTTGGAGATTACTCGTCTCCATACAACACTCTTCTCTCAAAAGTCAGCTCTACTTCTTTGTTAAACAAACGCATTCAAAATTTCCTCATTCTGTTATATAACAGTTTGTTTTTCACTCATTTTCCTACTTATATGAAGAATATGTTTTCACTCCGGTCCTCTTCGTATGATCTTCGTGGCAACTACATTCTTTCACTAAGTAAACCTAAAACAACTACCTATGGTCTTAACTCCTTTTCTTACTTTTCAGCTAAGCAGTGGAATGCACTGCCGGACTTTTTTGGTACCAGTTTTTTTGCAGACTTTAAGACTAAAATACAAGATGTTACCTTCATGTAGATTCTTTTTGCCTGACATACTTAAACTTAAAATTGTGAATTGTAAATGATATTTTCTTTCCTTGCATTTAATGTATATATATTTTCTATATAGTTTTTATGTAGTGTCAGCTCGAAGATATTAGCTTTTTAGCTACTCTAAAATTTCGAGTATAAATAAAGTTTTATGTTATGTTATGTTATGTAACGAGTCAACAAGCACATGGTTCGGACGAACAGAACAACGTGACAAGGGTCATGTGACCCCTAACAAGGTCCCAGGACCGCACAAATGCCTTAATTCACTCCCATATCACCAAAAGAAAAAGGCAACGACCGTGGAGTTTGTCGATGAGACAGTAAAATCTCCTCAACCGCCTCATAGGGAAATCCACGACAGTCTTAGTTCTGGATTCCACGCCGTAGATTCCAGATTCCATATACTGGATTCCGTATTCATTGGAGCTTTCAATGGAGCTTGGCCATCGCTTTCGGATTCCAATCGCAAGTGAAATTCTGAATTCCCTTGAGCTGTATTCCGGATACCAGAGCTCAGGATTCAGAATTCCACAGCAAACATTTCCAGCATCCGGATTCGCTAACATGGGGCGAGGTCAAGAAGGTCACCGTTGGAACCGGCAAGCATCATTGGTTGTTTACCATTTGCAACTTGTTTCCTTAAAATCCGGTTGAAAAGGTATGGCGGACACTGTAGAGACCTCGAGTTAGTGTCCTCATTAGCGAGAGTCCTTAATAGCTGGACTTTATTTCAGTCAAACGTCTGTAGTTTATTTTTGCCTGGGATTCAACTGCTGTCTATATTATCGGGGTGTCCATTATAGCGGGTTGTCCGCAAGGCGAGAGTTAACTGACTTGACTGTATGGAACACGACTTTTTGGGTCGTTTCAGCGGAAAAATTTCCGAGAGCAACGGAACATCTGAATGGTAGTCCTGTTTTTCCGGACGGAATGTCTCAAACCGAAATTTGAGTTGCATTTCTTCTTGATACAAGTTTCAAACCCTCGCGGCCTTTTTTCCCGGTAATTGGAACTGAGAGAGAAAACATAGTGGGGAGAAGTTGTTAAATTAGCGATTGAATTCATCTTGTGTGGTTGTATTCTTATTTCTTGTGACGGATCAGTTTTATAAACCACTGATATTACAGCAAGGGAGAAATTTGATCTCTCTTAGGGCTTAAAGGAGTTATGTCACGAAGATATTGCTGTTTTAGGTCAATTCTTTACTAATTCTTTACCCAGACACAAAACACTCCTGTCAAGTCACAAAGAAGAAACCAAACAAATTACCATAATAGTTTTTTGGCGATTTTTGCAGGCATATCTTTGAAACTTGAAAACGTTGGCCCAATTTTTTGAAGTTTCAACCCAAGTCCATCCTTGCCATGTGTTGCAATAGATGACATAAAACAGGGTCGATGCCTAATTATAGTCTTGAATAACAAAACTGGGCTATTATTTTTGGAATCCAAGACACATTTTAGCTTTTTAATAAGATAGCAAGTTGCGTGAAATAGACCCTTTAAAAGGTTAACAGCATCAAACAGTCAAAAACTTTAACTTATCATATCTTCATGATTATCTGATTTCAGCCGCCTCCCTTCGTGAGGAAGAAAAAGGAAAAACTAGATGTTGAAAAAGGAAAGTCTGATGAAAACAAGATGGATCAATATAGGTTTCTGGGGAAAACGCCCACCTCGGCCCCTCCCTTAAGCCAAAATTGGGCAGGTGGGTAGTTTCCCAGAAACGTACCCTTCGAGTAGAGGCTAGGTTTTCGCGTTGGTCCAAAATTAAACAAGTTGACAATTTGGAGATTTTGCAATTTGAGGAGTGCTCTAACATAAGAAACTCAGCAATGGCTAGGTTGAGCAAACTGATCGTTCGCATTTCTTTGTCTCTTGAAAGTGTAAGTCCCTTCAGTTTTTTGGTTACGATGCACAATGATATTGAATTTCAGAGAGGCATCAGCTACTGTTATTTGCAATGATAAGAAACAAGGGCCCCAGTTTCCTTTACACGTGTTTTTCTCATATTGTAAGTACAATTTAGAATCTTTAAAACTCGTCAAAACGGTTTCGAGAAGGCTCTAGAAGCAAACAGAAGACACAACACAAACACAAGGTTTATTCATTTTTATTTCAAATATTTTTAGTACGTTTTTTGTTTCTTCCCAGAAATTCTCTTATAAATCAGTGCTAGCATAATTATTGGCATATACGAGCACTGCTATAAGCATATTATGCTACTTTTGCAGGGGGGATCCAGGAATTGTTATTGGGGGGGGGGGCAATCTTTGGTTCAGAAAGGACTGTTGAATTTTGTTGTGGCAAATTACTTTCCCCACAAGTTGTGGTTGCACATTAGAAATTTCGATGATGTTTCAGTTAAAAAACCAGCCAGTTTAAAAGTGATATACTATCCTTTCGATGGGTCAGGTCTAATAGCTAAGGGAGGGGGGGTCCTCCGGATCCCCCGGACCCTCCCCTACGATCCGCCACTGTTTTGCGAGCACAATCTGTAAAAGCCTAGCTCAAACTTGATCTAGTTCAGAAAAGATTGAACTCTTTCTTTCAACTGATGAAGTTCCTCTTCTGTCAAAAGAGACTGGGATAGGCTAAAAAGGAAATAGCAAATACGAATCTGTTTAGTACATAACTAGACCTTAAGATTCGAAAACTGTTCTCCATAAGTTAGAAGAAGGAAGAAGTATACAGGTCCTTTCCATAATGACAGGCTGACTGGTTAGAGAGCAGTGCAAAAACCAAGCAAAAATGTAACGCCATTGTTAAAGAAAATAACTAACTGAAAAGAAAACAAAGAAAAACAGGAAACTTTTGGGAATGACAGTCCGTTTTTTGTTGTCGTGTTCGCTTCTCTAATCACTAATCACATACATGACGTGAGCGAGAGTCCCGGCGAGAGTTCACCTGCCGTGGGGAATGAGGGCATTTCCGACCCTTTTTCTAGAACGATGTCAAAATCAGCAAAGGCTCCTGACAAAGGCAACACAGCGAAAACGCGAGGAAACCACTAGACGTGACTTCTAGTGCCCAATTTGCCGTTTTGCCACTTGGTCGAGTGGTTTTTAGATCTGCAAGTCGCGGTCGTAATTATACCACATTGTCTTTAGAACACCCAAACGTTTCATATTATCAACCAAAAAAATAAAACGTCTGGGAGTGTTTATAATTTGGAATGCAACGTTAAATGAAGTACAATATATAAGGAAATAAGCAAAGAGTAACCTTGGGAAGCGTCACGGCCTCCTGCTAAAACCGGGCTCTTCATTTTTAAAAGATGTGGAAAAATATGTAGTACAAATAAAGCAATTCACGGAAGGAAGAAAAAGTTTTCGTTTGTAGTACATGTAAATGGCCAATATTTCGAATAGTCAAAGGGCAAGCAAACAGAACAATCACAATTTGCTACGGAAACAGACACTTAGTAGTACAAACATTGTCATCGGGGTCGCTAAGCAACGCGCATGTCACAAACCTTGAGAGTCACCCAGAAGAACGAAGTAAAGAGATAGACTCAAAGCTGTTGTTGCGATTTAATACAGCTATCGACAATTTTAAAACAGTTTTAAAATGAATAAAGGGTGATATCATAGCATAAAACTTCACCTGTTCAGTATGATTGAGAGAAAAGAGAGTAAATATGAATTCTCCTGTACCGCCCCCTCAAAAATTAAACATTCATCGGGACTTTTCCCTCCGCCTAGGTTCATTTTCTTTGTTTGCTTTACTGTGGATGAATATTTTTGTATTATACTCGTATACTTCCCATGCATGTCCAGTTAATATAGTTCCGTAGCCTTTTCTCTTCGTAGAAAATGTCATAAGTTTAAGGCAGCACAAGAATTTTAAGCATTTCCACTTTGACAAAATATTACGTTTGGGGAAGGTGTAAGCTTGCGTGAGCAAAGACTACAGACGGTTCAATGGTCAGTCATCCGGTAAGTTTAAAAGTCTTTGTCTTTAGTGTATCGCCTCTTTATATGAGAGGGTTTTAAAAGCTCTGATTTGTTGTACTTTCATGAGGTATGCAGATTTCAAGAACGGCTCCAAAATTTGCTTTTTGCGACCGTGATATGAAAGTTACAATATGAAAAGGCGAAATTTACTTGTAAGAGTTACGATCGACGCTCCAATAGGGTAATGTACCTGGCGGAAAGCCGTCTCATGACGATCGGGAAGGTGTCTATTTATATACCTTTATATGAACGAACCAAGCTTTATTAGCCCTACTCGGAGTTATGTGGAAGTGTTATCGATATCACAAGGGATATGCTTAATTCTGGACAAGGGAAAATTCAGGGTCGACCGAACATTCAAATTGAAATGACGAAACTTTTAGTTTACTATCAATACTATAAACATACACACTAAACATAGCGGTAAGTCTTTGGCGAACCAAAGAGGCGGTAAGTGGAATGGATGCATGAATAGTTGGTATTCCGTTGCTTTTATTTATGGTGTAGTCATATCAACGAACAAAACAAGCTTAGCCCGAGGTAAGCAGAGTCATGTCGGACGTGTCGTGTCTTTGGAGTTACGAAACGACGTATATTCTTCTTGGCGACATTGTAGCTGTTATTTCTAAGTGGTTCTAAACAGAGAACGCTTATAGGTGTTTTTCTTCTTAGTTCATGTCAGGAAAACGAACTAAACTCCGAAGGGATACTTGGGCATCAAATTTCATTTCCTTGTTCTTTGTGTTATTAACATATTTGTAAAAAGCCAGGGCCGTACACAAAGGAGCTTCATGTAATTTTAGGGAGGTGAAAAAAGTTAGCGAATTTAACATTAGATGATTTCTCTTATGTTATAAGAATGGTCTAGAGGCTTCTAATTTGACTGATTTGAAGGGCCAGTTTTATATTTCTCGTGAAATTAGACACAATAATAGAACAACTTTTTGAATCAATTATCCTGCAAAGTGATTAGACTCGATAATTTCTGTCGTGATTACGTCATGCAGGATGTAGGATCAGTAGGTTGGTACAGCCTTCCGTCAAACGTCGTGCTTGAATTGCGCCCATTGTGTTCGTAAAGTGTCTTAAGCCCTTTTCAAACGGACGCAACATTGTTAGTGGTTACATTTTGCCGGCGTCCTTTTGCACACCCTGTTGCATGTTGTAGCGTGTTGCTGGGAGTTGTTGTGCAAAGTTTGACACCAGTCAAACTTTTAAACCAGCAACTCCCAAAATTTCTTTTGTTCTGTGATCGCCGAAGCGTAGCCCAACAATGTTGGATCCGTAATATAATGCATATGGCAGCGCTTCCAACGTTGTTGAGGCCACGCACGCGCATTAAACATGGTCTCCTTAGAGTTTACAAAGTCTTTATGGTCTGTATCCTTTCCACGCCGATGCACTGCAGGTCCCAACAATGTTGGGAGTTGTTGCATCCGTTTGCACACTACTGCCAACACGAACGCAACAACTCACAACATTGTTGGCCTAATAATGTTGGGATTGTTGCGTTCTTTTGCACGTAGCTTAAGCTTTCTCAATACGAATCTGTGCCCGAACAAACGATACCTATTTAAGTCTCGTAATGGAGTATAAAAGTCATAAAATACACGCGTTTAAGAATCACAATGTTAGGCCTCCAACATTTAACTACATAGAGCTGTAAGGATCGCAATGTGTCTTCTAGCTAAATTTACATTCGCAAGTAGGAGGACTGTAGATAATTTGATGTCTTAGGCATCTTAATGTATCCTAGTTAAGTACATTATGTAATTTGGTGTGCAGTAAGTTAGATGTCTCCAATTAGTTTACAACTGTGTAAAGTAAATAACTATCATTATCATAATATTACCATTATCATTATCATTATCATTAAATTTTACAAGATTATTAATTTTTTAACACAGGAGCTGTGGCAAAGAGTTCAATTAAAGCTACATGTGAAAGGAATGTCACATATCCTGTCAAGAAAACAATGGAGCACAATGACTTTGAGGAGGACACTTTAAGAGGTGTTTATAAACTGAATGAAAGGAGTTTAGTATAGTTGTTGACGTTGTAACATAGGTTTTTATTAATCGCTATTTGTAGAAGAAGTAGGAAATTTTTAAGTTCTTTTAGTCTTGATCTTTGGAAGCCTGTGTAGCTAGCAGTTTGGTTGTAGAGTTTATAGCCTGTTCCCGGCGTTCAGATAGTGGAGTGCAGCGCGAAGTAAAAGACCGGGAGAAAAAATAAGGAGGTGAGGGAGAGGGAGAGAGGAGGGAACCTCTCACCCCCTACCCCACCCCCTCGCCGTTTTTCCTACTCGCATCTCTTCGCGCCTTCCCCTCGATTTGAACGCCTGGAACAGGATAGTTGCAGAGCGCGCACTTTTCCCCCATTCCCTTCGCGGCTGCTCCGGTCGTTCAGGGGCGCGCTCCCCGCTGAAAACAGCCAGCCACGCAGACTAGATTGACCACCATATTACACCTTGCCTCATAAAACGTCTTTAGCCGGAAAGAATGAACACGTTTGTCAGAAAGTGCGAGTAAAGAAGGTACGAGAAACAGTTAAAGAACGTTCCTCGTCCGTGCTTCCTATCTCAAACAGTCCACAGTCTTGTTTAAAACCAAGTATTTGCATTAACCCCGCTAATATGAACCTTGGTCGCTTAAATGGGGAAGTGTCATACTAAGCCTTAACTAAAATAGGGGATGGCAGGTTTAATTTAATGCTGACTATCCACCACCTGCTTGAAGTCTTATATCACTCGAACTGTTGATTGCTCAGAACAAATAGAGTTCTAGGTTGTCTGATTGCTTGACGTAACGTTGCGGAGAAGGTCGACTGCCGACTTCAAAATGTGGTTGTTGTGAAAATGGGGTGATCGTACTGTCCCGATCTTAATAGCGGAGCCTGCATTACTACAGAAATTGGAAAACTATCGAAGTAAGAAAATTTGGTTATGACGTCAGCGTACGCCCGCCAGTACGAACGCTGTACAGACTGTAGGAATGTGGCAGGGATGACTCGATCTGCAAGTAAGGGGATCGACGAGGGAGTCCACTACATGCATCTTCCGTTTGTCTGGGCGAAAATTTAACCAGTTAGTTTTCTCAATCATTTATCAATTAAAGGGGTTAGTTTGTAAAGAAACTGTGGTGTTGCGTCGGTAGGTAAGTAAAACTTGCACAAAGACTTATCAATAATTAAAGCAAATCAGCAACGTAGAAAGATTGATAAACTGACGTTCAGAATGCTAGCCCTTTGTTAGAGCGAATTGGTCTGACTAATTTACAGCTGTAGTCTAGTTAATGCACGGGACAAGTGAACGTCTCACAACAGTTGTGTTGGGAGGTAAACTCTGATGCAAGGCATGTGCTCACACTTCCTCAGGAACATTGTTTTCGTTGTAGAAAAAGCAGAAGTACTCAAGAATGCGGGCAATGAGGCGTACTCAAAGAAAGATTTTGCCAAAGCCATTTTCTTTTACACGGAAGGAATCAGAATTCAATGCACGGATAAAGAACTTGTTTCCAAGCTGTACAACAACAGATCGACGGTATACTTTTATTTAGGTAATATACTGAATGAGAGATCAGAAACTAACTTTCTATTTAATGAGGTGCGTGGCATTTAAGGATATCTCTATAGACCTCCTTTAAAATTCAGTTTCGAGAGTGCACGCTCATTTCTTGTAAAAGTAAGACTCGAAAACCGAAGGAAACCTTTGGCTGTCTGTGTCTTTTTAACCAATGTTCAAGCTCTGCAAAGGCAAGTGCTGAAGATGGCGCTAATGATGTTTTAATGGTGATTCTTATGCCTTTCAAAAATATAGTTTCTCATTGTTCTGGAACGAAAAAAAGAAAGAGGGAGAAAGTTTACATAGTACTGAGTAATTCGTAAATGAGAGGTTTTTAAAAAAGGCCGACCTAAATTAAGTGCCGAATAATTTGATACGGCTCTTCGATGAGTTAATACCGTAAACGGTGAGTCAGAGTGTAACAGTTGTGTCCATTTTTTATAAGACGGGGGCTGTAAACCAAATTTAATTTTAATGTACGTGCTGCCTATCAGCTAAGTGTCACGGGGTAACTGTTTTCGTCTTAATGAGAGTCAATTTTTTGCGTAAGGGTGTCCGGAATTATATTTAGATATATATTCTTCTTAAGGATGATTATCATATGGATATCTTTTTCAGAAAATTATTATGATTGTCTGAATGACGTAAAAGCTGCAACAGCACTACGACCATTTTATCTCAAGGCGATTATCAGAGGTAAAAATGAAACTGACTTAAAAATCTCAAGCTTTATTTCTCTTCTATGACAAATGACAAATGAGTCAACTTTGTTTCATTAGGAGCGAGGGCCTGTTTAAAGTTGAAGCAATTTGAAGAAGCCATGATCTGGTGTGAAAAGGGACTGGCCGTATCCTTTCTTAGATCAATACACGCTGCCTCATCGCACAACTATTATTTTCGTTACTTTTGACATTTCACAATCAACTTTTTTTTTTAGCTTTCAGTAAATTAGAAGTTGAATCAATAAAGGTGATTAAAAATGATGATCTCTCAGTGACGAGTATTAACGGTTTACATTAAAGAGTAGCTGCCCTTAATATGTACAGAAAAAGATTCCATTTTTTAAACTATATCTGTTACTGTGCTTCCTACTGTCATAATTACTACTACTAATCCAAAAACTACGCAAGTCCTAGGTTAATAATGAATTTAGATTATTTTCTACACCTTTACCCCTGTAAGATTGACAAGGACAACCAGGAACTGTTGGAGATAAAGAGTTGTTCTATCAAGGAACATGAAAATCTGTCAAAACAGGAAGGCGACGAAGAAGCAAAAGAAGAGGACGATTCAGGAAACGACCCGAAATCTCATGATTGCACATGCAAGTCAACTGCAAACAAAAAGCGATTGAAAACACCTGGCCCCGGTTGTTCAAACGTTGGATAGCGCTTTCCACCGGATAAATCACTATCAAACAGATAGCGTAATTGATTTCCGTAATACTCATCCACTTGATAGTGGTTTATCCGGTGGATAGCGCTATCCAACGTTTGAACAACCGGGGCCAGGGTCTTAACTAACTTGAAGTGGGTCTGTACACTATATTTCGTATGTCAGGCAACATTTGTAGTTTTATTCTCGATCTGGCCTTGAATAGGTCACTTATTGGCAGAACTCAAAACTCTTTTTGTATTTATATTTCAGTAACTGCAGAAACGCATAAGACTGCTGGCAATAATGCATTTCTTAAAGATGATTTTGTCACAGCTATAAACTTGTACACAGAGGGAATTGAAGTAAAATGCAAGGATGAGGATCTGAAGGCAAAATTGTACAACAACAGGGCTTCAGCCCACTATCACTTGAGTGAAGTATCATTCATATTAACTCAAAGTGTCCTTGAACATTGCATTTAATTTATGTGCCTTAGTAGGTTCAATTCATGCATACATCTTCCCGTTCCGTCAATTCATTCTTCGCTGCATTCGCAATGAATCTTATAAAATACTCACAATCTTGCTTGGTCACTAAACTTTCGCTATATAGCATAAAGTGTGTTGTCGTATCGGATTTGAAAACACCTCAAACTTACGCAAGGTTTACATATAAAGTGGACGCTGCCCACTCAGTCAAATTGAATCTAATTTTCGTGCGGATTATTCCTTGTAATGTGCGTATGATAAAACTCTTTTTCAGGTAATTATCCAGATTGTCTAAGTGATGTAAAAGCTGCAACAGCACTACAGCCTTCTTATCTCAAGGCAATTATCAGAGGTGAAAATAAATCTCAGTTGAAAACGCGTTTTTTTCCTAAAACAATGATTTTAAAAGAGTCGACTTTTTTTTTTTCACTAGGAGCGAACGCTTATTTTAAGTTGAAGCAGTTTCAAGAAGCCATCATCTGGTGTGATAAAGGACTAACCGTATCCTTTCTTAGAATAATGCACGCAGCCCCTCGCACGACTATTATTTTCTTTACTTTGAATATGTCACGATCAACTCTTTTTTACCTTTCAGTAAATAAGCAGTTTGAATCGATAAAGTCGATTAAAATAAGTGACCTGCGAGCAGCCATTGCATGATATGTACAGAAAGGGAGTCAACTATTTGAAAATATAATATAACCACTATTATCGCCAACAACCACATAAGTCCTAGTTTAAGAAAGCACATTATTTTCTGCGCCTTCACTCTAGTAAGATTTACAAGGACAACCAGGAACTGTTGCAGATAAAGACTTGTTCTATAAAGGAACACGAAAATCTGTCAAAACAGGGAGGGAACGAAGAAGCAAAAGAAGAGGACGATTCAGGAAACAACCCAAAATCTCTTGATTGCACATGTAAGTAAACTGCAAACAAAAAGCGGGCTTGTTGACCAGGGCCTTTACTTGAAGTGGGTCTACACTACATTTCGTATGTCAGGCAACATTTTGCAGTTTTATTCTCGGTATGGCCTTGACTAGTTTACTTACTGGCAGAACTCAAGACTCTTTTTGCATTTTTATTTCAGTAACTGCAGAGACTCACAAAAATTCTGGCAATAATGCATTTCGTAAAGACGATTTTGTCACAGCTATAAACTTGTACACGGAGGGAATTGAAGTGAAATGCAAGGATGAGGATCTGAATGCCAAATTGTACAACAACAGAGCTTCAGCCCACTATCACTTGGGTAAAGTATCATTCATATTAACTTAAAGCATCAACATTGTATTAAATTTATTTGCCGTAATAGGTTCGATTCATGCATGCATCTTCCCGTTCCGCCAATGCATACGTCGCTGCATTCGCAAGGAATCTTATAAAATACTCACAATCTTACTTTCGTTGGTCACTAAACTTTCGGTAGATAGCATAAAGTGTGTTGTAGTATCGGATTTGAAAAAACCTCGAGCTTACGCAAGGTTTACATATAAAGTAGACGCTGCCCACTCAGTCAAGATTTGATCTAATTTTCGTGCGGATTATTCCTTGTAATGTGCGTATGATAAAACTCTTTTTCAGGAAATTACCAGGATTGTCTAAGTGACGTAAAAGCTGCAACAGCACTACAGCCGTCCTATCTCAAGGCGATTATCAGAGGTGAAAATGAATCTCAGTTGAAAACGCGATTTTTTCCTAAAACAATGATTTTAAAAGAGTCGACTTTTTTTTTTCACTAGGAGCAAACACCTGTTTAAAGTTGAAGCAGTTTCAAGAAGCCATCATCTGGTGTGATAAAGGACTAACCGTATCCTTTCTTAGAATAATGCTCGCAGCCCCTCGCACGACTATTATTTTCTTTACTTTTAATATGTCACTATCAACTCTTTTTTTTCTTTTTTTTTCTTTTTTTTTTTTTTTTTAATAATAACATTTATTTGGTTACAACACTTCTAATAACAATACTTACATTTACATGGAGAAAAAATAAAAACAACGTACAAGAGATAAAGGAAAAATACAATGTTACAGCATTTGCAACCAATTAAGCCTGAAAAAATTTTACAAAATAGACTACTGTTTGCAAAATTGCAAAATAGAACACCCCTTACCAAACCATATGTATTTTGAAACTGATTTTAAAGTATTTAAAATGTATTTTCAGTATTTGAACACTATTTTCCTGTATTTTAATACTATTTGACAAAAAAATTTAAATTTTCGCCCCTGTATGAAATATATCTTGAGTGTAGTTAAATTGTATTTCATGTAAAGGAAAACCTCTCTCATCAATTTACAATGTATTTTGTTTAATAAATATGATTAAAATAGAGTATTTAAAATGTATTTTGGGCATAGAACCACTAACACTGTTACAAACAGAGTTCAAATAGACTATTTGAAATATGTTTTAAGGGCTTTTATGCTGACTGTAATTAAGATACTTTTAAATAGGGTACTTTAACTCTGTTTTGAGTTGTATCTAAAATGTATTTTGAGACGCATCCACTCACAAAGTTACAAACATAGTTCAAATAGACTATTTGAAATATGTTTTAAGAGCCTAAATGCTGACCGTATTTTAAATCCTTTTAAATAGGGTACTTTAACACTGTTTTGAGTTGTATCTAAAATGTATTTTGAGACGCATCCACTGACAAAGTTACAAACAGAGTTCAAATAGACTATTTGAAATATGTTTTAAAACCTTAAGAACTGACCGCATTTTAAATACTTTTAAATAGGGTACTTAAACACTGTTTTAAGGTCTATTTGAATTGTATTTTGGGCACACAGCACCCTGACTATAAAAACAGATTATCCATAAACTATTTGAAGTCTGCTTAAAGTCATCAAATGCTTACCTTATTGTAAATACTTTAAAGTAGTGTACTTGTAACTTATTATTACTAGGGTGCAATACTGTAATGTCTTTTGGGAGACTTATACTCAGACTATAAATAAAAGTAACAATTGCACAAAGTTAATTTTTAAGCCTTCATCGTGTCACGAACTCATAAATGACTCAAAACAAGCTGTCACATATTGTGCAGTTACGGGACTTTCCATAAGTTTTTTAAAAGAAACTTCTTAAAATCGCATTTTAATTTCATATAGAAATTTTTTTACAAACAGCCGGAGCCGCAGGCCGAGAACCGGATGCACGCGGTCAACAGAGGTTTATCTAAAATAAGCCCTTGAAATTACATAATAAATAAATTATCCAAGCTAAGATCTCACCTCATATATATTGCATTAAGAAACAAAGCTCAGATATGAATAAACTCCGACATATGGTTATCTTTCTCTCATAGATTATTCCGCACACGCATGGCATATTATTTCTAAGATGTCACGCGCGACTGAAATCACGACTTCGCGCCGCGGTGATGTGACAAATGCACGTGATAAACAAACCGTCCTTTGTCCTTTGCTCATTTCAAATTATTGTACCGGCGGTTGCTGTGATGGCGGGTGCGCTTGATTTTACTGTTTGTTACGATCTTACAAAAGTATACATTTCAACTCTGCGGATTGTCTGAACACGTAGATGTTGCATTTATCACGGATCAAAAATGGGTATGACTCCTCAGCGACTGTTATGTACTTTGAAAGGATCTGGTTCAGTTTCTCTCCGAAGCACGCGGTCTTGTGCTGTCTTGTGTGTTAATCCAAGAGTCTTCTGTTATGTGAGTGTTATACACAATATATGCATAACATGTTACTAAGACGCTTAAGTATACGCCATATGAGAAACAAATGGAGGGTAGTAAACATTTATATACTCCCGCCTGTACGGCAATTTTAGTTTTTACAGGGTTCCATGCTCAGCCTCGCTGTTCTCAGTCACTTGATGTCACGTCACCGACCTCTTTCATGCTTATGTTTTTCTTTATCAGCCAAAAATTAAACGTTCAGGCGTAGCCTGCAAGCTTCTGATAATAATTGAGTAAAGCCGTGAATATAATAAAAAATGTAAGTTACATGTATGTAGATTATTATTTACCGGTAACGTAACGCAATACTCTTTTGAAGCGGAAGATTGATAGCCTGTGTACCGACCCCCTTCCCCTCCGATTTTTATTGAGGGGAGGGGGTTTGTACACAGGCTAAAGATTGATTTCAGCATTTCTGAAAAATTCCATAAGAATTTCCCGAGAATTCGTAGGGAAATCAACGTAAAGTAATCGGCTAAGAGATAATTCCGGTGAAATCCTAGCGTAGGACTGTGTGGAGAAATTTCGCAGAAGTAAATCTTGCTTTTTCAGAGTAATTTTCGACGGTTTTGTATTCATTTTATTTCATGAATTTAAATGGTATTTTCATCCTGTTTTTGTACTGTTTTTATGCTCTTTCGACCGATTTTTGTACTGTTTTCAGACAACTCTAAGGCTATTTTCTTACAATTTTATACTGTTTTTGCATTTTTGCATCCTATTTTTGATGTATTTTCACAATATACGCGTGCTATTGCTTTTCTTCCTCTGTGGTATTTTAATACTATTTCCAACGTATTTTTATTGTATTTGCAAATACGATTATTTTACTAAATTTCGAAACCCATTAAAAAGCTATTAAAATATATTTTGAAGCATAACATTTTAATAGCGTTTTAAACAGGTTAAAACACCTTTAAAATCAGTCGAAATTATATATATATAAATAAAAATAAAAATATATATTTTTGGACCTATTTTAAACCTGTTTTTTTTCAAAATACGTTTAAAATTGCCATTAAAAATAGTTTTAAAATAGTGTAGCAAATTAAAATATGTTTCTGAAACTGTTTTTATCCTGTTTTTATTCCGATTTATAAGATATTTTAGACCTGTTTTGAGCCTTGCAAAAGCCCTGGAATTTTTTATATATTTTAAACGAATTTAAAAATACATTAAAAATTCTTTTTTAATAGCGTTTTAAACAGGTTAAAACACCTTTAAAAGCAGTCGAAAAATACATTAAAAATACACTTTTCACCCTATTTAAAACCTATTTCACAAAACAGGTTAAAAACCGTTTTCAAAAATAGCTTAAAAATAGGGACGATACAACAAAAACATAAGGAGTCTGTCCTACCAACTAAAAGGTGATTTGCATTTGCATTTGTTTCTGCATCACTTTTAACTTTTGGAACTTTTGGAATTATTTAATAACAGCAAGTTCATTTGTCCGAGGGGCAAAGTTTAAGAGGGCTCCATTTGTTTTTGAAGGAGGACATATTGTTATTATTAGAGGCAATCTCTTTTTCAATTTCCATGGAGTTCATAACGGTTTGTAACTCTTTTTTTACCTTTCAGTAAATAAGCAGTTTGAATCGATAAAGTCGATTAAAATAAGTGACCTGCGAGCAGCCATTGCATGATATGTACAGAAAGGGAGTCAACTATTTGAAAATATAATATAACCACTACTATTGCCAACAACTACATAAGTCCTAGTTTAAGAAAGCACATTATTTTCTGCACCTTTACTCTAATAAGATTTACAAGGACAACCAGGATCTGTTGCAGATAAAGCTGACTTGTTCTATCAAAGAACGCGAAAAGGTGTCAAAACAGGGAGGCGACAAAGAAGCAACAGATGAGGACGATTCGGGAACTAACCCAAAATCTCTTGATTGTACGTATAAGTAAACTCGCAAGAAAAAACGTACCTGTAACGACGGTCTATACTTCAAGATGACCTACAATTTGTCAGGCATCAAATGTTATGTTTTGTTCTCTTCTCTGGATTTGACTCATGCAGATACTGGCAGAACTCAAAATTAAACTCATGCCGTTTGTATTTTCATTTCAGCAATTGCAGAGACTCACAAAAATGCTGGCAATGATGCATTTCTTAAAGATGATTTTGTCAAAGCTATAAACTTGTACACAGAGGGAATTGAAGTGAAATGCAAGGATGATGATCTGAATGCCAAATTGTACAACAACAGGGCTTCAGCCCACTATCACTTGGGTAAAGTATGATTCGTATTAACTTTATGTATTGTCAACATTACATCAAAAATTCCGTATCCAACATGCCATCGTCTATTCTGCATCCCGGCCCTTTTACGTAAAGACACTTCTGGAATCTCAATTCAACTGTCAGTATTGATGTTGTCAGGGTGAAGTCAAATGTGGATAAACTCATTACCCTATAATAAGTGGCGCTAGGGTGAGGCCTCAGTAGAGAATCTTGACCTTGTCCCAAAGCGGATAGTGCCTGGTCTCATCTGCGTGTTCATTAATGCCTCAAGTCAGAGTCTCTGAAAACCGTATTCCCGTTTAATGCGCCTTAATACGTTAAATTCATGCATACATCTTCCCGTTCCGCCAATGTATACTTCGCTGCACCCGCAAGAAACCGTATAAAATACTTACTCTCGCTTCCTTGGGTTACTTAAGCACCCTTAGATCGCACAAAGTGGTGTCATGTCGAATATGAAAACAGCCCGGGCGTACGCATCGTTTAAATAAAAAATAGGCATTACCCCTCAATTACTTAAAAGACCCCTGGATAAAGCATAAATTTTAAGCGCTGATTTTTTTTCAATTCAATTCAATTCTTTATAATCTACTTGAGGATTATTCTCTCTCTCTCTCTCTCTGTAAAATCACCTCTCTCGTGCATTCAACAGGCTCGAAATTCACCTTCACATCTCTACCATTGCGCATGAGCACATATCAACTTTCTTGCCCTAGCAGTATGCAGGTTATTTGTCACTTGAACCTTGTTCAGTAGTGGCCTTACCTCCAACTTGTCTCTTGTAGCTTAGTGGTAGAGCATCCGGACTAGCAGCCTGAAAGTCATAGCTTCAAACTCCTATTGAGCGCCTGTATGTGTCACTGATTGAAATCATCTTTCTAAAAAAACTATTTTTCAGAGAATTACCATGATTGTCTGAGTGATGTAAAAGCTGCCACAGCACTACAGCCGTCTTATTTCAAGGCGATTATCAGAGGTGAAAATGAATCTCAGAAGAAAACCTGATTTTTTTCCTCCATTTAATCATTTCAAATGAGTCGACTTTTTTCACTAGGGGCAAAGACCTGTTTAAAGTTGAAGCAGCTTGAGGAAACCATCAACTGGTGTGAAAAAGGACTAGCCGTATCCTTTCTTTACCCTGTTCACCGACCCTTTTTTTTCTCTATTGAGATGTTCATGTGCGCGAACGAAAATAAGAACTGCAAGGGATTTATTAAGCCGCAACGCACTGGATAAATACTCAAACAAACAAAAAACGTGTGTGTACAGCTACGGCTTTTCGTAGAAGAGTAAATACAAATTCCTGACCGGACAAAATATTACCTCCTTTACTTTTACAAGGTCAATGTCTATTTTTTTGTCAACTATTCAAAAATGTAGCTGTTACTACTTTTGCTACTGTCATAACTACTGCTATTACAAACAACTACATAAGTTTTAGGTTAAGAAAGCACATTATTTTCTACACCTTTACTCTTGTAAGATTGACAAGGACAACCAGGATCTGTTGGAGATAAAGAGTTGTTCTGTCATAGAACGCGAAAAGATTTTAACTCAGGAAGGCGATAAAGCAGCAAAAGAGGAGGGCGATTCACGAACAAACCAAAAATCTCTTGATTGTACATGTAAGTAAACTCCAAACAAAAAGCGTAGTTATAACCAGAACCTTTACTTCAAATGGATCTACAGTTTGTCAGGCATCGAATGTTAAGTTTTCTTCTCTGGCTTGACTCATTCAGATACTGGCAGAACTCAAAACTCTGTTTGCATTTTTTTTTTTTTCAGCAATAGCAGAAACTCACAAAAATGCCGGCAATGATGCATTTCGTAAAGATGATTTTGTCAAGGCTATCAACTTGTATTCAGAGGGAATTAAAGTAAAATGCAACGATGCCGATCTGAATGCCAAATTGTACGACAACAGGGCATCAGCCCACTATCACTTGGGTAAAGTATCATTCATATTAACTTTACGCACTGTCGACATTGTACTTTATTTCGTACCCAACATTCCATTGTCTATTCTGCATCCCGGCCCTTTTACGTGAAGACATTTCTGGAATCTCAATACAACTGTTTCTATTGACCCCATTGACGTTATCACAGATGAAATCCTATATGGATGACCGTTTTATAGCCTAAGAAAGTAGCAGTGGGGGAAGGGCGATGGGGTCTCGATAGAGAATCTTAACCTTGTCTCAAAGCGGATAGTGCCTGGCCTCATCTGCGTTTTCATTAATAGCTCAAGTCTGGAGTCTGAAAACCGTATGTCCGTTTTATGTGGTGTAATTGACCACTCCAGAAAATACCATAACATGCCATAATACGCTTTATTAGTCACTCCAAAATTTTGCATAAGCATTGTCTTTAGTTTCTCTTGGGAGTTAAAATGGCCCTAAGAGAAACTGAAAACAATGCTTCTGCAAAATTTTGGAGTGACCAACAAAGAGTATGATGGTATGTTATGGTATTTTCTGGAGTGGTCAATAGGTTCAATTTATGAATACATCTTCCCGTTCCGCCAATGACTTCGCTGCACTCGCAAGGAATCTTTTTTTTTGTTTGTTTGTTTTTTTTGTTATTGCCACAACAAGTATTGACATACATTGTAGTATATACATATAGTAAAATAAAATCACACAAAAAGACATACAAGATATTTGATGTCAGGTCAAGGGATTCTACATTTTACAAAGCATTTGTCGTGAATGCTAACGCAGAAACTTCACGATTTCACGGTTTCAAGGGTTTATTCCAAATAGGAAAAGTTCACTGCCAAAGCTACACACGAAATCTAAACCCAACTGACTAAAAAATTAAGATAACATGCTTAAAAACAAAGTATTGAAATTGATCCCTTAATGGTATACATTCCGATCACTACCACGATAATTAAGTGTCCATCTTAATTGTCACGCAATGTTATAATCTCACACACACCCCCCCCTGTTCATTTCCGAAAGAAATGAACAAGGAAAGGTGACTAAATCATGTCCGGTTAATAATCTATGAGTAATAAACGTCATAATAAGTTCCTAAGATAGCTCCTCGTCGTCTGCTTGGTCCTGGATTCTGACCTTGGCTGCAACTGCGGCATCCCTCGTCGGCCTGAACACTGGTGCTTTAGGATCCAGGTTTCTGATAGGCGCGCCTGCAGTCATGTCACATGACAGCTCAAGAGGGTACAAATGTTGAATAGGCCTCTCAAGGTAGGACTTTCCAGCTCGCAACTTCGCACCCCTGACGACACCGTCTCTGCCAGTGATCAGCTCAGCGACGATTCCTAGCTTCCAGTGCCCGCGGTTCTTCTCTTCACCCTTGATTATAACGACGTCTCCCCTTGATAGAGATAGTTGCCTTTGCTTGTTGTGTTGAGGTTGTGTCTTTCACGAAGGCTTCTTCGGTACTCAGTAGACCACCTCCCCCATTCCACATCCTTGCACTTTGCTAGATACCTCGCTCGCTTTGGAAGATCAGGGTTCTCTTGATTGTGGTCTTCAGGAACAAAAACTGACAGACAAAAACTGCAGCATGTTTTGGGTTAGCACGGGCAGCCGTACATCTTCTTCCACGTACCTGAGAGGTCGGTTATTCAGTGCTACTTCCACGTCCAGCAAGACATCTTGCAGTTCGCTCCAGGTGAGAGTTCCATTTCCAACGCTTTTGTTGAAGGCTTGCTTGACAAGGCCAATCATTCTCTCGAACTGCCCACCCCACCATGGTGCTTTGGTGAGGTTGAACTGCCACTTGATGTTCAGCTGGGCAAGGAAATCGTGCAGTCGTTCATCTTGTATCACATTTCGCAGCCACTTTGCTGCACCCACAAACGTTCGATCGTTATCCGAGTAAATCTTCTCTGGGCGGCCTTTCCTTGCGATGAATAGCTTCAAGGTACTGATAAACTCTTTTGTCTCCATGATTTTCGTCAGTTCGAGGTACAAGGCACGGCTCAGGCTGCAAACTTACAGGACTATGTAGGCTTTTCCCTCTCTGTTTCTGCTAACACGGTACTTTACTGGACCTGCATAGTCAACCCCGACGACCTGAGAGGGCGTAGTTTCCACAGTACGATCCTGAGGCAGGTTTCCTGGAGGGAGGTTGGAGTATGCAACAGCATGAAACCTCTTGCATGCCTAGCAGCGCTTAATTAGGCGTTTGACGAGCTGGCGAAATCTGGGGGCCCAATGTGTCTCTCGCACTTTGGCCATGGTTAAGCTCACTCCCCCATGTAGAGTGGCTTCACGGGCGTGCTGCACGAACTTCTCAGTGTACATCTCACTGTCAGGTAGGTAGACTGGGTAATCACCTTGGATCCTTCCGCGACATTTCAAAGCACCATCATGATTCATCTGCAGGTTAAGTTTCAGCTTATCGTCTTCGAACTGTTCCAATCCGGCACACTTCTTTTGGGTTTTCTTCTCCCAGAGAAGCTTCTGGTAGTTTATCTCCTCTGTGGTGAGAGCGCCTGTCTTCCTCTGGTGCTCGGAGTTCCTTGTGTTGTTGATGAACCTTTGGACCCACGCTCCTACTCTCAAACAGTGCCAAAGGCAACTCATCAAACACATCCGATTCTGTTCCATCCACAGCTAAGGCGAACACCTGCTTGGTTTCTTTCGCTTCTGCCTCAGACTCTGGGGTTGCAGTTGTTACAATATCTGGGGCCAGCTAGCTGGATCCTTCAGCCAATTTGGTCCTCTCTCTTTGTTAACTGGCCCGCCTCGACTCCCCAGATCTGCAGGATTCTCTTGTGTCGGTACGTGTCTCCAAATGACGGACTCCTTTTCTTTTATCTTGCGGACACGGTTTTCATCAAATTGCTTGTATTCGCTGGCGCCTCTAATCCAATGAAGGGCAACAGTGCTGTCAAGCCGAACATTTAGTGACTTTACGGGGTACCCGGTCAGAGCATCGTGGACGTTGGTCAGCAAATTGACTGCCATGTGGCCTGCAACCAATTCCAGGCGGGGAATGGTGACTCCCTGCTTAGCGAGGCGTGTTTTGGCAGCTACCAATCCTTGGTTCCCCCCTGACGTTTGTTCGACTACTGCATAGACAGCTGCGGCGACCGCTTGAGCGCTAGCGTCTCCAAAGGCGTGAAGTGCAATTGCTTGAATAGGTTGGCTGGAACTAGGGCTCTAGGTACTTCAGTTTTAACAGGTAGTTTCATTTCCCACTTCTGCCTTCGCTTCAAAAGTTCTTGGGGCAGCTCTGCATCCCAGGCCATCTTCTTTTGACAGGCATCACGGTACAGCATTTTTCCTTCTAAAGGCAAAGGCGAGACTAGGCCGAGGGGGCCATACACCATTGCGATTTTGCCCAGCACTCCTCTCTTTGTAGCGGCTACAATTTCTTGGGGGAAGGTAACTGCAATTATGTCAGAGTCTTTGTTCCACCTCAATCCAAGGAGTCCACACTCCCCCGGCTTCACTCCTAGCTGTTCCTTTGCGTAGGTGACCACTCCTTCATTGTCGTGTGCGCCGAAGGCTTCTAACTCTCCGACGTTAGAGTTCCATTTATGAAGATTAAACGAGGCTTTTCCGAAGATCTCTGTGGAGGTAGCTTTAATTTTCCACGCCTTTTCAACAGTTTGGTCTCCCATCAGCAAGTCATCCACATACAGACCCCGCTCAATCTCTGGTACAGCATCAGGGTAATCAGGTCGACAAATGTTTAGGTGATGCTGAATGACTCCTCCGAGGAGAAAAGGTGATGGACCCAGACCAAACAGAGCTCGTGTGAATCGCAGGGTACGTACTTGCTCGGGATACTCTCTGGTGATCCAGTGAAAACGCAGCGCGTCTCGGTCTTCTGCGTGGATACGCACTTGTAGGAACGCCTTTTGTATGTCTCCTGCAATAGCCACTTCATTGAAACGTCCGCGCACTAGCACTTTCCATAACTGATTTTGCAGCGGGGGTCCCTATTCCAGACAGTCATTTAAGGAGGGAGCTGCATCATAGGCTCTGGCGGAGGCGTCATAGACAATTCGCATTTTCGTCGTCTCTGAACTCTCTCTGATAACAGCTTTGTGAGGAATGTAGAATTCTTTCACGTGGGCGGGCTCTTCGGCTTCTTCAACAACGCCTTCTTCTAGTTGCTGCTGTATTATGGCATCATAATCTTTCAATTTGCCGTTCCGTTTTAGGCGCTGTCTTATTATTAGGCAAGGGGGGATGACCACCTTTCCAAGGGAGCGCAGTTTCGTACCATCTCTCTGGACTGCATTTAAGCTGTTCAAGGAACTCCTGGTGCACAACGTCCTGATCTCCGATAGGCGTGTCTTGCAATTCCAATACGTCCATACGGCACAGTTTTTCGTAGTCTCCAATTGAGGTCTGTGTCAAGAACATGTTTTGAGAGCAACTTCAGCACCTGATGACATTATCGTCCACCCGAACCTGGTCTGCTCAGCAATAGGCTTGCCCTCGGCTCATGCTCGCTGATAACCGGCCATCTTGATCTTCGTGTACTCATTTGCCCCCAGTATCACATGGATGGGAAGGAGTTCCTTTGTGTCGGTTTCTTCCATTCGGACACCTTTAAGATGTGGATATCGCCCCAGCATCTCAGGATAGTTAGGATTCTCTAGGGTTAGCAGCTCGCGCTGTTCGATTTTCGTCACGCAGACTGGTAGCACGCACTTCTCTAGTGTATCGCATATCTTCACATCGTAGGTCTCGACGCGCTTCGTGACCAATCCTATGATTGTTTTAATACCACGTGTCAGGGTGCGAGAAGGCTTTACTTTCAGGAGATTCACCAAGAAGGCTGATATGTACGATCGAGTGGCCCCAGTGTCAAGTAACGCACGGCATTTCACTCCATTGACCTTGATTATAACTACTCGGTGGCAGACTTTCTCCCTGTGTGCGGCGGTCATTGCAGCTCCTTCGTTTGCAGGTTGAGTAGGCTGATGGCAGATAGATGTGTGATGCCTCTGCTTACAGCGAGCGCAGTTTCCTCGGCTTCGACAGCGAGCTGCTCGATGAGGCCAGTGCAATTAAAACAAAGCCTTTTCTCTTGTAGAAACTTCTTCCTATCGGGGGCGCTTGAGATAACTGTACAATCACTAGGCTTGTGTGAAGTGTTATTGCAGAAAACACACCCCCGTGGTGCATTCGGGTCTTGGTCTTCTACGTAAAAACTTCTGTCACGGGATTTCGCGATTTCACGCGGGTGAATCTCCTTCCACTCGCGAAGGGCGTTGATAAGCTGAGTGAAATCCCACGTTTTCCAGTCCGGTTTCCCTTGAACTAGTTCCGCTTTGATTCCCGGCAGCTTGTTCAGGACTCCTCGAACCAATGCCTTGCAATCCGACGTTTTTCCTAGGGTTTCAAGCGACTGAACATTGTACAGGAGTGTCTCGAAGAAATCGTGAATCTTCGCGGGATGTGTTCCGGAAATAACAGGGAGTCCTTGGATGTTTTCCACATAGGCACTAATAGTCTCGCTTGTCTGGCAGCAATTTGTTTGAAGAATATTTTTTGCACGCTCGTAGCCTTCTGATGTAAAAGGTAGGCCATCGATCCCCTTTCTCACTCGCGGCTCCACTAACTCCGTGAGATAGGCGAATTTCGTGACCGCAGGCAGACCCGTCTTGTCAATCTCCGCCTCAAATTTATTCCAAAATGCCAGCCAGTTCTCAAGGGCTCCATTGTACTTTGTGATGACAAGCTTCGGAAGTTTGACATTCTGTTTACTCGGAGAGGCAACCTTTTCCTTTTCGAACTCTGCCTTCTGCTCCAGTCGCTGTCTTTCGAACTTTAATGGTTCTTCACGCTGGCGGGCCAACAGGGTCTCCTTTGTTTCTCTTTCTTCATTCTCCGCATCAGCCACCATTCGTTTCACACGTTCTTCGAGTAAGGTGATCTCCGTATCTGCGGCGTCGATTTTCAATTCGAATTCTTTCCCCCATTCTTTAACTTTGTCTAAGGCCTCCCCACCTTCAAGCTTGGCTTGGTCGATCTCTCTCTTTATTTCTTCCGCGCCGATAACTATGCTCTGTAAAGCTTCTTTATGTCGACGAATTTTCCCGGTGATCCCGGTACTAATAATACCCTCTGTCTTCTCGTGGGTGAGCTGCAAAAGCTGTAGTTTTGCTTTCAGTTTTCCGATAAGCGTCTCCATTATTCTCACGGTCCCGTCGGAGGTGCCACTTTTGTCGTGAATGCTAACGCAGAAACTTCACGATTTCACAGTTTCAAGGGTTTATTCCAAATAGGAAAAGTTCACTGCCAAAGGTACACACGAAATCTAAACCCAACTGACTAAAAAATTAAGATAACATGCTTAAAGGGGAACTCCAGGATAAAAACGAACTTATTTAGAATAGTAGTCCTATATTTAAACTTTCAGTTTTTAATAAACTTTCTTACCGTACTACTACCGCTAAGTAAATCTTTTACGTAAAAGCTGGCCGAAAAGCCGTCGTAGTATTCTACCATCTTGGAAAGAATACGAGCCGCGTTACAATGGTCAGCAGTGCGTTGTGACGTAAGAACGTTAATGGTTCGCGGTTGGTTGGCGGAGGGTTCGCGGGAGATTCGCACATGAGAACTACGAGGGTAGAACTTCTTTCTATTTCGTTCCTTTGTATTGTGTCCGTGGCCTCCAGTTCAACCTTTTTTGACGGTTTGTAAGCAAAGCAGAAAATGGTCAGCTGCGTTGTGCCTGACTACCACAATTACTCAGAAAAGACGGGAGAAGCCGTGAGTTACCACAAGTTCCCGCAAGACAATAGAACGAAGGCATGGCTCGACCGAGTAAGGCGTGTAGATATGCCACCCCTGGAAAACAACTATGTTTGCAGCGAACACTTCTTGCCCAGCTGTTTTCGGATGGATTTCCCTGCTGAACTAATGGGCGAAAAGGTTCGAAAAAAATTAAGGGATGACGCTATACCGTCTCTGTTTAAATATGGTCCGGAACCCAAAAAAGCGCGAGACTGTAATTTCACTTTCATTATTTCGACATTACGATAAAAACAGACAATTGAACATTCCAAAAATATTTGTAGAAAATACTGTTAAGTATTGAACTTTATTCCATCAGGCTGTGAAAGAACTTTTAGCTGCTGACTCCCAGACTGTGACGATGAGTCAAGCTCTTCTTCAGAGGATGTCTTGGAAGACTCTTCAGATCAAGACCAGTTTGATAATAATGAAGAAACAGGCTCCTCAGAACCAAGAGTGCATGACATTGGCATTCAGTGTTGCTGTCAGCCTGTTACCTTAAGAAGTTTAGCAGTTCAAACTGAGGATTCCAAACTAAAAAAGAACAAAGCTAATGTTACCCCCACCCCTATACAAAACGAGCCCTACATGTATGTCCCACCATATGTAGATGCTGTACAATGGAAGGTTTTGAAGGATCACACTTATTCTTTACGAGCATGTCCCAGTTCAGTGTTTCCTACTTATGATGATAACTTTTTTAGCACCATCCCTTTCACTCCATTGCACAAAGAAGACCCAAGGCTTGAAAATGATGATGACAACATTGATGGTCATGTGAATTACACAGATGATGAAGTTGATGATGAAGACCTAGATCCCCACTGGAAATTCCCCCCTAAAGGAAAACACTATGGCAATGCTGATGAAGATGATGATGATGACGATGAAAAATCAGAAGATGAGTTCCCAGAAAAACCCGGCAATGAAAAAAATTTGTAGTCTTTAATTCAAATCTAAATAATTTATTTAAAAGATGCCACGAATGCGGTGATGTTGTCATTGAACAGAAGAGGAAAACTGTTGGGAAAAGGTTATCTGTACAGCGTGTGTGCCAGAGTGGGTGTAAAATGACATGGGAGTCACAACCTGTGGTAAAAAGGAAACCTCTAGGAAATTTATTACTGGCAGCATCCATTCTTTTTACAGGTAACTTTGCTGCCATAAGTCGTCTGGCATCATGTTTTAACCTGCAATTTTTCAGCGAAAGTGTCTTTTATGACATCCAGCGTAAATACCTGTTCCCTGTGATGAATGAGGCATGGGAAGTAGAGAGTCAACTGCAGGTAGATAGACTGACTTCCAAGGAAGTTGTAAATCTCGATGGTGATGGCAGGTGTGACAGCCCTGGCCACTGTGCCAAATATGGCACCTACACTTTAATGGATGAGGACTCTGGAGATGTGGTTGCATTCAATGTTGTCCAGGTCTCAGAAGTCAGCTCATCAAATGCCATGGAGAAAGAGGGGTTTTCTCGCTGCCTTCAAGACTTGGAGGAAAAGGGGATCATGATTAACAGGATTGCTACAGACCGCCATGCTTCCATTAGCAGCAGCATGAAGAAGGACTTCCCACACATCAACCCCCAGTATGATGTTTGGCATCTCTCCAAGTGGGTGGTCAAAAAACTTACAAATAAAGCCAAACAAAAGGGTTGTGAGGAACTGGCCCCATGGATACAATCCATTTCCAATCACCTTTGGTGGTGTGCGGCAACTGCGATGGGAATGTGCAGCTTCTGCGTGAAAAGTGGAAGTCTCTTTTAGATCATGTAGCCAACAAGCACAAGTGGTCAGGCAACACGCTCTTCCATCAGTGTTGCCACCGATGTATCTCTTCCTCTGAAGCTAAGCAAATTTGTTGGCTTAAGCCAGGCTCACAAGCTCACATACCTTTAGAGGAAGTGGTACTAAATAAAAAGCTTCTTTAAGATCTGGCTTAACTAACTGACTTCTGTCACACTGGTAAAATTGAGGTGTACCATTCAATGATGCTGAAGTATGCCTCCAAACGCGAGCATTATTCTTACCAGGGCATGGTAGCTAGGACCTAGCTAGCCGCTCTAGACAACAATGCTAACACTGGCCGTCAAGCTGTGATAAAGTCAGGTGAACGTGCAGGTGAGGCACGATACAAGCTTTGCTTCCCAAAAGCAAATAAAAGATGGGTTGTCAAACCAATTAATGAGAAGAAATCATATCAGTTCTTGTCAGACCTACTTTCAGAGGTGCTCAGTCGTGTTGAGCAGGGGAATGCAGCCGCACAGCCACTTCATCCACACCTACCAAGTAACATTGCCTCAGAACCACCTCCTAGTAAATCAGGTGCAATACGCCAACATCGGTCAAGATTTAATAGATGACTTAACAATAGTGAGCCTTTGACACATTTCCTGGAGGTTTCCTACTTGTAACAGTCAATCACAGTAACACTGAAATTTTTTCCAAACTTGACAATAAGAAACTCAAATACCCCCATGTCTTTTTACTCCAATTACGTGTAAAAAACTGAAACCCACATGACAAGAACAGTTCATCACTTGTGAGGTTTTTTGACTGCAAATAATGAGGAATAGACTTTTTTAGCTAGTATGTTTTGTTTTCCTTATTCACACCATGTTTTTTATGTTCTCAAGGAGATTTGCATTTTCATAACCTATGTAGACATATGTACATGGATGCATGTGTATAGGACTTTTCAACATATCATAGTGTAAAATGAAAATACATAACCTAAAGGCTTAAAAACTCAGCTGACAAAATGTAAGCAAATTATTTTTAGTACCCTCTTTATAACTGTATATTATGCATCATAAGTGGCTTACAGTTTCTCATTTACACTGGCAGCCTGATGTCAGTTATAAGTCATGCCACTCGTCTGCATATTTAAACCCTGTAAAGACAAACTCCTCCTCAGGCCCAGGTGGAGGATAGAAGTGCCTGATACACATTACAGCACATGAAGGAAGCACAACCCTAATTTCCTCGCCCAGGATTCCCTAGCATTATCGGGCCAATTGTCTGTATGCTATGTGCCTGTAGAGTTTGTCTTCAAAACCATCAAAAGATTCTTTGTATTGTTGCTTATTTTGATACCATGCAGTCTGCAGGACCTATCTATTTATACACACTGGATGGAACCCTGGATGCTGCGTGATGCATGTTGGCTCTTCCTCACATTCACCACTAGTAACTTCTTCATTAAGCTTATTTTTAACCTGCTCTATTTCTTGGCAGCATATGCATGCCTCCACTCTCCCCATAATCTGGCAATTATCACATGAGCACCTAAATCATAAATGGGAAACAAAAACTGAATTGTTGTACTTTTAACATGAGGTACAGGTTAAGAAGCCGAATAAACACCAGCAATTGAGACAACAGTTTAAGGTTTCGTAAGATTTAGATGTTACTAACTTTTTTTGTGATATTATATGTAGAAAAAATATGTTGAAGTAAAATATTAATTTTGTTTGAGTTTAAGAAAACTGTTTATACAAGCCAGTAAAGAAAATGAGGACACTGGCAAATTTAGATAGTTAAACATGAAATTCTCTCCTGAAATAGGTTAGGCGGGACCATCGGCCGCCTGTTGACTTGAAGAACCGATGTGTAGTGAAGATCAACATTTACAAAAATACAATTCTTTTTGTTTGCACCCGTGCTAGTGTTAGCTTATATAAAAGAAGGCGAAGAGCCAAGAAAATTGTTCAAAATCCTTCCCTTCTACTTGAAAAGTCCAGCTTCGGGAGGAGGAGGGAATTTATGCTAGGTCTTTAACAGCTTTCACGTTCACAGCACCTAATTCGCAAGACATATTGAAAACTACGAACACTAAGCGATTTGTCGGCCGCTCGATAATGTTTACGTACTCAAGGCTCTCAAAACGAAAAAAACAAAAACGAAACAATTACGAACACGACATCTGGGCCAAACAACAGTTTATTTCGCACATCGGTAAAAGAATTACAATGAAGCAAACAGCACAACACATACCAGTCGGAATTTTCCAGTCTTGGATTCAATTCTTCGCTGCCTTCCATGGACTCGTCGCCAGAAAGACTTTCAGCGTTGATATCCCTCTCATCCGTGTTTACCCGCGGTTCAAACTGATACGGCTGGGTAGAAAACGTTTGAGCTCCTTGTTCTTCGTCGGAGAACTCGGATTCTGACCCAGAATTCGACATTATAAGAGTGATAAAGGTAAGAAAAACTCCCAAAGCAGACGATGCAAAATGTTGTACACAACTAGAAGCCGCGTAAATATCGGATTACGCTTGACATTCTGACGTCATAAATGAAAACGCTGACCCATTTCTGAGCAGGCGAACAATTTTCAAGATGGCCGAATGCCATTTGCATTTTTGACTCCGCTTTAGGGTGAAATAGCTTCGTTCTAACGAACAATCACTTAACTTAGTAATCAAAAATTGAAACAACAAATGTAGGCAAATCATTAAGAAGAAGGTCATTTTTCTCCGGGAGTTCCCCTTTAAAAACAAGGTATTGAAATTGATCCCTTAATGATATACATTCCGATCACTACCGCGATAATTAAGTGTCCATCTTAATTGTCACGCAATGTTATGATCTCACACACATTTGAAAAACGTGGAGATCTTTCGAGTATGCAACTAATTTGTATGACTAAACAAAGAAAGCAAATATTGCCACCAAAAACAGAAAGGTACGAGGCTAAAATAAACAAATAAATCAAGCAAAAAGTACATACATATAGTAAAATACAATCACACAAAAAGTCATACAAGATATTTGATTTAAAGTCAAGGGATTCTACGTTTTACGCTTCTTATATATTGTTAATGCAATAGATTTTGTGAGAGGGTATTTTTAAAGCGAGACCATTTCCGTACAAAGACGTTTGAGTCGTTATTGTGGAATGCAATCTGCTTTTCAATTTCGGTCGAGTTCATAAGTACCTGTATATACACATGCAGCTTAGGAAGCTTGTTCTCAAGTCTGCAGGTGTATATGTAATGTCTAGCTATAAGGAGTAGGTGATGAAAGAGAAGGTCTTTTTACGTCGTCAATGAGACCGAAACAGAGAGACAATGAGGGAATGACGTTTTCTAAATCTTTGAAATTTTGAGAGATCCACTCGAACATGCTCTTCCTGAAGTTCTGAGTGTATTTGCAAGTCCAGAATAGATGAACGAGGGTTTCTTTTTGTTCCTCGGAAAAGGAGCAGGAATCTGTTTGTTTGATACCTATTTTGTACAGAAAGTCATTGTGGCTATTTTTCTGTGAAGGAATTCCAAATTTGAAGGCTCTAAGCTTTGACTCTCTTGTACACAGAGATGATAGGCAGTACGTATTTTCCCAGTTTACTATTATACTAAGATTACAATGTATGTCTCTCTCTTCCAACCACTTTCCCTGACTTCTTGATGGTATAGAAGCTTTTCCGTTTATTAGACATCATTAATTTTCTTGGAAACTTTGGTGTGAGACAGAAGGGGAATCAACTGGATCCTTTGGAGTTGGGTCATGATAGGCTGTAGAGTGTACTTTCTTGTAATGTGCTACAGCAGATATCACTTTGTGATATTCGAGATAGTTGGTTTTGATGCTATATTTATCTATGAAGGCGTTATAGCTTAGAAAATTCTGGTCGTTATCTAACAGATCTCTAATCTCCTTTATCCCCGCGCGCTCAACCATGATCTGTAGAAGAATGGACGATTTTCAATTCTAATGTGAGAGTTGTACCATATATATTGGAGGCAAAATCGAGGTTATCGTCTTTGTAATTAAATTTTGTCCAGTACTGTATGATTTATTTTAAGAAAGGGTCCTTGAGGTTGAGCAGCGTAGAATCTTGCTGTTTCAAATTGCTTCGGGTCAATAGTTTTCCTCCGTACTTCCCTAAGTAATGGTCAAAAAAAAGCTTCCACTTCCCTTTATTTTCTTCATTTAGATACCCCTGGATCCATTTCATTTCCAAGGATTCATTAAAGCTTTGAATACCTAACATCTTAAGTCCTCCTTTTGCGTAATTATTTATCATTGTCGTCCTTTTGATTTTATCGCCCTTACCGTCCCAAAGGAAATCGTACAATATAGAGTTGATTGTCTTGAGTATGTCAGGAGGTGTTGGAAGAGATGACAATATGTGGACGATTTGTGATACGGCTAGAGTTTTATGATTGTAATTTTACCCAAGAGGGTCAGTCCCGACCAATTATCTAAGATACTCCTTATTTTCTCAATTTTCTCAATAAAGTTAGAATTAAGAGACCTGTCTTCCAAAGTCGAAAACCACCCCCAAGGCGAAGACCTTCTCGTTTGCCCAAGTTATTGGTTTACTTGAAGGGAAAGTGAGATTAGAACTTTTAGAGGCGCCAGTCCAGTGGGCTTCAGTTTTTTCATAGTTGACCTTCAAACCCGATACGGAAGCAAAAGCATCAAGTAAGTACAGAGACCTCAAAAAGGAGGACTTGGAGCCATTCAAAATCATAGTCGTGTCATCTGCATATTGGGATAACTTACACTCAGTATGAAAAATCTTTATTCCACGGACCTCATTATCTTTCCTTACTGTATTACCTAGTATTTCAGCGCATAAAATAAATAAATATGGGAACAGCGGGCATCCCTGTCTCACACCGCGACCTAAGTTGAAAAAGTCCGAAGACCATCCGTTGTTCCGAACACAACTGCTGATATCGGTATAGAATACTTTTACCCAAGTAACCAGAGAGGTTCCAAAATTATAGTACTTCAGAGTTTTTTCTATAAAGGACCATTCAATACTATCGAAGGCTTTTTCGAAGTCGACAAACAGTAGTAGACCAGGTATTTTTTCTGTATTTGTGTAATTAATAACGCTATCAATAAGTCTGATGTTTTCTCCGATGAATCGGCCTTTTAGAAAACCAGTTTGATCGTTGTTAATTATTTTTGGTAGGACCTTTCGTATTCTACTTGCAATGGATTTGGTGACTATTTTGTAATCGCAATTAAGAAGGGTGATAGGCCTCCAGTTTTTTAACAGGTTGGTCGGTTTGTTCTTTTTGGTATGAGAGTAATCAATCCTCTTCTTTGAGTAATCGATAAGAGACCTTTTGTATATGCACAATTTAAGGCATTTAACTGATGCTGATCGATGTCATTCCAAAAGACTTTATAGAATTCGGCTGGGAGGTCGTCACTTCCAGGGCTCTTATTTGATTCCATCGATTTTAAACTTTCTAAACATTCAGAGGCAGTCAGGAAGCCTTCACACTGTTTTTGCTCTTGCTCATTTAGGATAAGAGTATTTCCGTCTGGGAAAAACATATTTTCTTCCTTAGTGTCGGGTTGCGTATTAGCTGACGAATAAAGATTCCGATAGAAGGATTTTGCTTCTTCTAGGATCTCGCTATCTGTATTGACGAAATTATCATTTGCTAATGTGAGGTGTTTGATGGTTTTTTTACTGAAATGTCGTTTTTCCTAAACAAAGAAAATAAATATTGCCACCAGAAACAGAAAGGTACGAGGCTAAAATAAACAAATAAATCAAGCAAAACATTAAAAGTCCGTTGGTTGGGTCCATAAGGAGTCTCAGAAGAACTTACACTGTAGTCTGATACGGGAAGCAGCCGTACGTTCGCGTGACAATGGAATAACATAAAATTTAGATTAAATGTCTCGATTAAGCCTGTGCACTGGATTGAGGAGGCCTAAGGTCTTCAGGGATATTACTTACTTTGTAAATAACATTGTTGATAATAAGCTTTCTATCGATACCTTTTGCGCTCAAACCTCGCTCCTTTGCTTGGAACATCGCTTTGATTAATACTTTCCTTTCCTGCTGTATCGCTTTTGCGTAATCTTGCGTAATGTATACATCCTTAGCTCTCTCTGAATCTTTCAACCTGTTTCTCGCTCTAAAAACTGCGTCTCTGTTTTCCCTGCTGAGGAAGCGTGCAATAATTGGTCTCGGGAAGCTTTTGGAGGCGTCTTCTGAGCGCGGTTTCCCAACACGATGAACTGCATGGAAGTGGATATCTTCTACATTGATATTCATGTCATTTTCTATTATATCATACACTACATCCATGCAATTTTCGTCATTGCGTTCAGGTACATTCATAAATCGAAGATTCTCGCGTCTAGAATAGTTCTCCAAAGCGATAATTTTCTCCTGTTCTTCAAGCAGCCTTGTTTTCAAATTTTCGATTTCAGCTTGTTCGCTGTCAACTTTTTTGAGGTTACTTTGAGCAGGTCTAGTTCTTGGCGATGAGAGTCGAGGCTTTGTTGGCATGTTTTCTTGTAGTCGTTGTGGGTTTTTGTTTCTTCTTGAATGTCGTTGATTGAATCCCAAGCCGGCTCTAGAGATTTTTCTACGTCTCTCAGGGACTTTTTCACACCATCAAGTTCTTGTTTCATTTCGTGTCTTAAGATTGAAATTTCGGTTGTCAGGTTTCCAAAACGCTCTTGCATTTGGGCATCTAAACGAGAAAGTTTGTCCGTAATTTGGTTAAACTGCTCCAGGCTAAGGGCCTCAGATTGTTTGCTGTCTTCCATCACAGTGCTGCTTGAGCGACGATTTCTTTTGGGCGATGGCGTCTGTTGTGAAGATGAGCTTGATGATCTGTTTTCTCGCTCGTTTCTTTTAGACATTTAATAGAGGCTGTCAGGTCTACCGCCAGATTTTGGCATCGATGTTTCATTACCAAGATATTAGAATACAAAAATGACGCAAAAATTCAACGTTAGGCGTACTTCCCGTCCACAAATTTACGCAGCGACAGTGACACGTTTTGCCGCCATGATTGCTCGACCCAATCCCCAATCTTATAAAATACTCACAATCTTGCTTCCTTGGGTTACTTAAGGATCCTTATTATTCATTCAAAATATTTCCCCGATTCTGATTGGCTAAAAACACACGCATAATTCACCATAACAAGTTACTGATGAACAAATTTGGAAGAATTTTGTGTTTAACGAGGAAATGACGAAAAATGCAGCGTTTTTGCAGGTTAAGGCATTGTTAACCGAGAAGACCTGGGGACGAGGTTGAGTTGTTTTGGTTATGAAAACAAAAAATGGCGGACATTTCACTCTTTTCAAGAGTAAGAACTAGGCGAAATTATAGCTAAAAACATGGCAAGAACAGCAAGAACACAACTCGAAGGGCGACATCTGCTATGTGGAGAACATTTGCGGAGCTGAAAAACCCTAAACGTGCACTATCGAAGGTGAACTTAACATCGATGGAGGTAAGCATGTTTTAGCTTTGTTTTTAAACTTGTAGTTATTTTAAATGAATAATAAAACAATTATTTAATTCAGCTTTCGTATCATATGAAGAATTATGGAGATCTCGGAGGGTGTTATCCGCCTCGGCCTACGGCCTCGACGGAGGACACCCTCCTCGATCTCCATAATTCTTCATAAGATACTCAGCCTCATTCATTAATTGTTAATTATTATTTATTCAAAATATTTCCCCAATTCTGATTTGCTAAGAGCAGACGCATAATTCACCGTAACCAGTTACTGATGACCAAATTTGGAAGAATTTTGAGTTTAACGAGGAAATGACGTGAAAAATGCAGCGTTTTTGCAGGTTAAGGCACCGTTAACCGAGAAGACCTGGGGAAAAGGTTGAGTTGTTTTGGTTGTGAAAAAAAAACGGCGAACATTTCACTCGTTTCAAGAGTAAGAACTACAGCTGGAACTAGGCGAAATAATAACTAAAAACACTAATTAGCAATTAATGAATTCGGCTTTCGTAGGATATGAAAAATTAAGCAGATATCGGAGGGTATTATCCACGTTGGCCCTCGGCCTCGGTAGATAACACCCCCCTCGATCTATCCCACGAAAGCCGAATTCATTAATTGCTAATTAGATCGCACAAAGTGTTGTCGTTTCGAATATGAATACAGCCCAGTTGTACCCATCGTTTAATTACAAAATAGGTACTGCCCTTCAATTAAGTGACCAGTGGATAAAATATGAATTTTAAGCGCTCACTTTTTCGAGTTAATAGGGTGCAATTCTTTCTGATCTACTCTACTTGAGGGTTATTCTATTTAATTTAATTAAGGGATAAAAATTCTTGATAGAGATGTGATAGTGAATTGTGAGCCTGGAAAATATATTAGAAAGATGATTTTTTTAATTGGTGAAACAGGCGGCTCGGAACGAAGAATCCCAGTACTTCCTGTGTCACTGATCGTAAAATCATCTTTCTCATATATTCAACAGACTTCAAATTCCCCATCACATCTCTATCATTGAGCATAAGCACATATCAACATTCTAGTCCTAGCAGTATGTAGGTAATTTGTCACTTGAACCTTGCCTTGACTCCCGCTAGTCTCTTATTGCTTAGCCTGCGTAGCAAGCGTTTCCAATCGAGTTATTGCGCGAAAGTTAGAGCGGAAGCAGAAAAAAAGGTTGAAGGGGGAGGGGGAGGGGAGAAGAGGAAACGCTTGCCCGCAAACCCTACGATTCTGGAAAACGCCCCTTGATATTTCACGGTTCGGTTTATTTGTAAATTGACAGCTCGTCAAAATAGAAACATAACGAACGGATTACCCCTGGATTACCAGATTTGTAAAATTACTTTGTTGTATAATAGAACACGTTACAGGCGATTGCAAGAACTGTAATAAAAAAGATTTACGATAAAAGAAAGTTAAAACTATGAGCGATTGCTGCAGAATTTCTTGTTTTTTATTGTGTGGCTTTATCTCGTCTGAAACCTTGTCGACACGTCAAAAATGATTTGTCCGGAACAATTCACTCCGCCGGGTATAAGTTTTGCAGAGCGGCTGCTCTTCAGCCTGTGTCGAAGAGTTCTCTACAATCGATGCCGCTAAATTTCCAATAAACAAAAAGAATCTTTTCATTTCAAAAAGCTGACAAATCGCTTGTCCATGGCGGCTTTAGCTAGTGTCGAGTACCGCTGAGTACCGATGTTCTGATTTTAATATGTTGATGTTATCTGCAACAAACGGTCCATTTTTGCCAGTCAGATCTGCACGCCGTCATTCTCAATAAATTGGCCTTCCCTAGTCTCCACTGCTCGATCTCCAATTATACTTTGACGACTCTGATCTCATAAACCTTCGCACAAACACGATTCCAATAGATATCAGTCCAAAGCATTTGTAATCTGCGACCACAAATCAGATGAGACCAGATACGTGACACACGAAAACAAAGCATACCTGGTTTGATTGATGTTTCGAAGGCTAAGTAATCAACACTACCCTCACCGCGCCAATCAGAAGCTGCGTTCGTGGGCGAACGCAGTTTTTCAAAATCGTGGGGTTTGCGGGCAAGCGGTTCCTTCGTTCCCCTCCCCCTCCCCCGTCATTCATGTTTTTTTTGCTCTTGTCCCAGCTTTCTAGACGAACGTCGCGAGGAAACGCTTGCTACGCAGGCTACTTATTGCTTAGTGGTAGAGCATCTGGACTAGCAGCCTGAAGGTCATAGCTTCGACTCCTATTGGGCCGTCTGTGTCACTGATTGAAAAGTCATCTTTCTCAAAAAACTCTTTTTCAGAGAATTACCATGATTGTCTGAGTGACGTAGAAGCTGCGACAGCACTACAGCCATCTTATCTCAAGGCGATTATCAGAGGTGAAAAGGAATATCAGTAGAACACCTGAATTTTAAAATTTCCTCCATTTAATCATTTCAAATGAGTCGACTTTTTTTCACTAGGGGCGAACACCTGTTTAAAGTTGAAGAAGTTTGAAGAAGCCATCATCTGGTGCGACAAAGGATTAGACGTATCCTTTCTTTATCCTGTTCAGAGACCTTCTATTTTCTCTTTTGAGATCTTCGTGTGCGCGCACGAAAATAGAAACTGTGAGAGATTTATTAAGCCTTAACGCACTGGATAAATTACTCAAACCAAAAGAAAGGAAAAAAAGTGTGTCGACAGGCTATCTTTTCTTAGAAGAGTAAATACAAATCCCTGACCGCACAAATTATTACTTCCTCTATTTTACTAGATCAATATCTCTTAATACAGCTGGTTTAAATATTAAGTGACTTGATGGACGCGCCCTGACGTCTCACAAAAAGAGTATCCATTTATATACACGTACAAAACGGATTACCGAACCATTTCTCCAATTGCTGCTGCTGCTACAAAACTGCCGCCAGCCAAGTTTATGGTATAAGCAGATTATTTTCTATCCCCTTAACTCTTGTAAGATTGACAAGGACAACCACGATCTGTTGGAGATAAAGACCTGTTCTTTCATAGAAGGCGAACACATTTTAACACAGGAAGGTGATAAACCAGCAAAAGAAGAGAGCGATCCACCAACAAACCCAAGACCTCTTGATCGCACATGTAAGTAAAATCCAAACAGGAAGCGTACTTGTAATAACCAGGGTCTTTACTTCAAGTCGATCTACAATTTGCCAGGCATCAAATGTTATGTTTTGTTCTCTGGCTTTGACTAATTCATACTGGCAGAACTCAAAACCGCTCTGTATATATTTTTATTTCAGCAATAGCAGAAACTCACAAAAATGCCGGCAATGATGCATTTAGTAAAGATGATTTTGTCAAGGCTATCAACTCGTACACAGAGGGAATTGAAGTAAAATGCAAGGATGAGGATCTGAATGCCAAATTGTACAACAACAGGGCATCAGCCCATTATCACTTGGGTAAAGTATCATTCATATTAACTCAGCGTATTGCCAACATTGCATTTTGTTCCGTATCCAACATTCCATTGTCTATTCTGCATCCGGGCCCTTTTACGTAACGACACTCCTGGAATCTCAATTCAACTGTCTCTGTTGGCTCTATTGATGTTATCAGGGTGAAGTCTTATGTCCTATTATCATCTCTTGGTTATGCGGACGACCTCGGAAGCCTAAGGGAGAAACAGTGGGGAAGGGGGGTGGGGTCTCTGTAGAGAATTTAGACCTCATCTCGAAGAGCTTAGTTCCTGGTCTCATTTGCGTGTTTATTAACAGCTCAAGTCTGGAGTCCCTGAAAACCGTATGTCCGTTTTATGTGCCGTAATAGGTTCAACTCATGCATGCATCTTCCCTTTCCGCCAATGCATACTTCGCTGCATTCGCAAGGAATCTTATAAAATACTCACAATCTTGCTTTCGTGGGTTACTAAACTATTCTTAAATCACATTAAGTGTTTTGCCTTGTCCAATTTGAAAACACCTCGAGCGTAGGCAAGGTACATAGAGTCTATAAAGTAGGCGCTGCCCCCTCAGTTCGAGCGGATTATTCTTTTTAATGTGGGTATAATAAAACTCTTTTCCAGGATATTATCCAGATTGTCTAAGTGACGTAAAAGCTGCGACATCACTACAGCCGTCTTATCTCAAGGCGATTATCAGAGGTGAAAATGAATCTCAGTTGAGAACTTGAATTTTTCCTAAAACAATGATTTCAAACGAGTCAATTTTTTTTTCACTAGGAGCGAACACCTGTTTAAAGTTGAAGCAGTTTGAAGGAGCCATCATCTGGTGTGATAAAGGACTTGCCGTATCCTTTCTTTAGCCTGTTCACAGACCCTCTTTTTCTCTTTTCAGATCTTCTAGCGTGCGTACAAAAAATAACTTCCTCGTGGGATTTATTAATTCGTAACGCACTGGACAAATAACTAGTCTGCTAACGTACGTGTGGACAGGCTATCCTTTCTTAGAAGAGTAAATACAAAAACCCTGACCGCATTATTAATACTTTGATTTTTACTAGGTCAACGTTTTTTATTATTATTTTTCATCTTCGTTATCAGTATCCTTTCTTGGATCTGCTGCCAAAGTCTTTAACAGTTCGTTTTTTCTAGGAGGCCCTATGTGGGCCTCTCGGATAACACTATCTAGGTCTTGATAACTGAAGACGGATAACTTCTGCCTGAGGTGTTGATAACTCAGATAACTCAAGACTAAGTAAGAAAATCAGTCTTGCGGGGCAAATTCGTTCCGAAAAAATTCAGAGTTTACAGTTTCAGCAAAAAATTAGTCCCGGACGAGGCTCCGAAGTGGGGGAAAAGGCAAAACACGGGGTAAAATAAGAAAAATATATGTTGGCTAGCAAAGGGAGCCGATGGGTGGGCTGGAGAGGGGGGACGGGCGGCGCCACCGCCACCCTTTCCCTACCCAGACTACCGGTGGGCTCGCCTCGCTCGCCGATTTTTTTCTCTTTTTCCCCCAATGCGGAGCCTGGTCCCAGTTTACGAAAAATGGAAAAGCAGAACAATCAAGAAACCGAGAAAAAAATGCCGTATAAACGGTATATAGAAGCAATCTTGCAATGTTTGCATAGACCTATATGGTCGCCCGTTTTGCATTTATTTAGTAGCATACTCGTTTCTCACTTCGACTCAGATATTTTGCCTGAATTATGAAACTTAGCTGGTACTCATAATTAGGGCCCATTTAAAGAATAACATTGTACAGAATCACACTTTTTCCCAAATTCACGAACAGCAAAGAAACTTGGAATGAAGCCGCCTCAACGATTCCTCCCGGTTGGCGAATCCGCTCTTAGAACCAATCAGATTTCAGGATTTGGGAATTCTTCTCGCTTTTACAAATAACCACGTGGGGCTCGTTTTTCACTTGTATTCATTCAGTATTTTTAAGGGGTGATTCTTCTTTAAAGCCTTGTTTTTCGTCTATTTCAACCCAAAAAGTGGCTCCATAATTAAAAGTTAGGTATTTTTGGATGATTTCTCGACCGTTTTCAATGAATAAAAATTGGGGATGTTTGAGATTATACAAAATTGGAAAATATTGGATTTGAGGTTTAAAGGTAAGAAGGAAATAATGAGCAGACAAATACCAGATGGTCCACCACCACCACAAGGTGCCCCTGAGCTCATTAGCGGATCAACTTACCTTTTTCTTCCCTTATTTCTTTCATTCCTAAATCATCCCCACTCCCACCAAAAAAAAAACAGCCGGAATTCATATCCATATCATTTACCAAGTCCATTGCATTGTAGGATACTTTCTAAAACCTGGTTATCGAATTTGACAGTCTTTAGATTGACAATGGTAACAAGACGCTCTTAAAAATAAGGAGGATATGCCAAAAGGATGCTACAAAGTCAGAAGTTACCACTGTCAAAAAAACGGTTAGTGGTCGATGTACAGAATATTTTGGGCTCACGGGTAACTGTTCAGCCAAGAAAATGTGTTAAGAGCAAATAAATTCGTTTTGAAGTAAGTATAGCAGAACCTCGATTTAACTCTGTCAAGGGACTGGGGAAATTTGTTCGTTATATCGAGGGTTCGTTATATCGGAAACCTCCATAACGAATTTTTTGTAAAACAAGCAAAATGTTCGTTATGTCGAGGTAGAATTAATGATTAATTTCCAACGCCCAGCATGTCCGGGTCTGAACAATTCCTGTTATAAGCATTTGTATACGAAGCTATTGTCTAACTTCAAAGCTGTTAGCTACGGCACAAGAAACACAAGAACAGGCAAACAAAACTGCTTGAAACTACTTTACACATAAATTTTATCCCCGTTGCTCTGTTTGAATTCATCTTTAACCATCTTTAGGTCACATGTTGACATTTAATCGTTATATCGAGGTATACTTTATGTTGCGTTTCTGGGTTGTGTTCGTTATAACGAGGATTTCGTTATATCGAGGTTCTGTTCCATACATTTTATTGTAATTTTGGCCGGGCTGAAGTAAATGGTTCCTTATACCGAGTACTTCGTTACATACTGAGGTTCGTTGGTTAAATCGAGGTTCCACTGTATACACATGGTTAAAAAAAGAGAGACATTCACATGTGACTTACCTCAAATCTACCACGTTTGCGTGGTTACGCATGCATTTTAGAGACGTACGTAAAAACTAGTACACCAATATAATCAAATATCCTGACTAATATCTGATCAAAAAGCAATTCAATTTTACAGGTGTTTACTCCATATCAACCATCAACGAATGTGCCCAAAGAAAATCAGCCCGTTGAAATAAAAGATAATGAATTTGCACTCGTTATGAGCAATTTTGGTGATGTACCAAATCTTTCTGGGAATTTCAACGACATCGTTAACTTTTACTGCCAAATTCTCAGTACTGCCAAGCATGTGGGAGACAAAGCTAGTGAAGGAGCTGTGTATAGTACCCTTGGTGGTTTTTTTCTGGGTCAATGTGATTACAAGAAAGCCATAGAATATAACGACCTTGCTCTTGATATTTTCAAAGAATTGGGCAACAAGAGACAGGAAGGATATGTGTATCAATGTCTTGGTGATGTTTTCCAAAAGCTCGGTAATTTCGAAAAAGCCATTGAGTACCAAAACCGTGCGCTCAGTATTGCAATAGAGCTGGGAGAAAAGCCTATGGAAGGTATGGCTTCCTACGGGCTTGGCAATTGTTTTCGAGGCTTGTGTGGTTATAAGAAAGCAATAGGCTTCTATAACCGTTGTCTTACTGTCGCTAAAGGTCTGGCTAACAAGGAAATCAGTAGGTCATTAGAAGGTGTTGCCCTTGCCAATCTCGGACACGCTTTTGACTGCCTTGGTGATTACAAACAAGCTGAAATTTACCATAGGCTTCACCTTAGCATTGCCAAAGAGATGAGAGACAAGTCTGGAGAGGGAGATGCTTACACAGGTCTTGGCAACGTTTTTCAGGGCCTTGGAAATTTCAAAAAAGCCGAAGAGTATTACAGCTTAGGCCTTAGCATTGCCAAAGATGAACGAAACAAAGAAGCAGTGGCACTTGCATATTTAGGTCTAGCAAACGCTTCCCGCAACCTTGGAGATACAAAAAATGCAGTAAAATACTCTAATCTGCAGCTTACCTGCGCAAAAGAACTAGGAAACAAATATATCGGGAAAGGTGCGTATTGCAACCTTGGACATATTTATAAAAGTCTTGGAGACTTCAAGAAGTCCATAGAATACTTCAAACGCTACCTTGAAATTGCCAAAGATTTTGGAGACTTGGAAGGAGAAGGGGCCGCGTATGGTGGCCTTGGCAGTGCTTTTGACAGCCTCGGAGATTTCGAAACTGCAGTTTACTATCACGACCAACATCTTGATATCGCTAAAAAAATTGGAGATAAAGACGGGGAGGCGATTGCACACGGCAGTCTCGGTAACGCTTATCTCAGTCTTGGTGACTTCAAGAAGGCCCTCTACTACTACTTACACCGCCTTAGTATGGCAAAAGACCTGGGAGATAAGGCAGGAGAAGGACGTGCGTATGGCCATCTCGGCCGCACTTATCAACATATTGGCGACTACGACAAAGCCATGGTCTATTACGACCGGCGTCTCTGTATTGCCCAAGAACTTGAAGACAAGGCTGGGGAAGGGGCTGCCTGTGGCAATCTAGGTACAGTTTCCCAAAATCTCCGTGACTACATGAAAGCCATAGATTGCCACAAACAACAGCTTAGAATTGGCAAAGAAATAGGAGACAAAGGAATGCTAGGCAGAGCCTACAGTAATATTGGACAATGCTTTGAGATGCTGAAAAGTTTACCTGAAGCACTCGAAAATTACCAAACAAGCGTCAAAGTGTTCAATGAAATGAGAAGTCTCCTCCAGTCTGAAGATCAGTGGAAGATTGGATTTCGGAACGAATGTAATCAAGCTTACACAGGTCTTTGGAGAGTTTTGTTAAAACAGGAGAAGCTTACTGAAGCTCTAGTTGCTGCCGAAGAAGGACGGGCTCAGTCACTAGCAGATCTGATTAAATCTCAATATGGTTTACAAGAATGCCAATACAGCGGAAAATTTCTAGAAAAAGAGAACGGCATGTTAAACAGCACTTCATCAAGCACAATATTCCTGGCTGTTAACGTGTTTGAAAACCAAGTAGATATCTGGTTACTTTCCAGAGAGAAACCTGTTCTTCACCGGAAGAGAAAACTTGACCATCATCGTGCAAAGAACGCAAATGAAACGCTACAGTCTTTGATTCAATTTTCCTACGAAAATATGGGTGTTCGTGCTAAAGTTAAGTGTGAGAATCGATCTTTGGATGCATTACATAAACAACGCTCAGTTGTGGAGCGGTCATCCAAAACGTGCTCACAGCCTATTAACCAAGAAGGAAATCTTCCGTTAGCCACGCTGTACAGTTATGTGATCGCACCAGTATTAGATCTGATTGACGGCGATGAAATAATCATTGTCCCGGATGGTCCATTATGGCTAGCTCCCTCTGCTGCATTGCTAAATCCTTTTTTCAGATACTTATGTGAATCCTTCAGAGTTAGAGTGATTCCCTCGATTACAAGTTTGAAGATGATTGCCGATTGCCCAGAATACCACAGCGGTCTTGGAGCTCTAGTTGTAGGAGATCCAGACGTGACGAAAGTTACTAACAGCTATGGAGACCAGCTGGAGCCGCTTCCTTTTGCCAGAAAAGAGGCACAGCTGATTGGGCAAATTCTAAATGCGGTACCCCTCACTGGAAAATTGGCCACCAAATGTGAAGTGCTAAAACAGATTAGTTCGGTTGCCGTAGTACACATTGCTGCACATGGGCGCATGGAGACCGGAGAAATTGCGTTGAGCCCGAATCCTGAACGGAAATCGCAGATCCCTGCAGAAGAAGATTACATGTTGGCAATGACTGACGTGATGAATGTGAAGCTACGAGCAAAGCTGGTTGTCCTTAGCTGTTGTCATAGTGGTCGGGGAGAGATCAAAGCTGAAGGCGTGGTCGGTATTGCACGTGCCTTTATGGGTGCTGGTGCTCGTTCTGTTCTGGTATCGCTTTGGGCCATCGATGACGAGGCCACGTTGGAGTTCATGAAAAACTTCTATCACAACCTTGTTAAAGGGCGAAGTTCGAGCGAGTCCCTTAACCACGCAATGAAATGTCTCAGAGAATCCGAGAAGTTCAGCGATGTAAAATACTGGGCACCTTTTACACTTATTGGCGACGACGTCACTCTCTCGACAAATAACAAGAAATCAGGCCCTCATAGAGAAACTCAAGAGACAGATAGATGATCCGATCTTATGCTTGTGTTTCTTTGGCCGCTCGTTCGCCAAGTTTATCAAACTGTGGACAACGTAAATGAGAATTAGATATCGCCTGAAGTTGCCCAAGTAATACACGAAGTGGTACCCCTTTTCTTCCGTGAAGAGACAAGTCACTGCAAAGAATATTTTTCAATAATATACTGTTTCAAGGTCTATCTCATGTATTACGTTCTGTTTTAATTAGTTTTTGCACAAATGGACTACTCATATAGAATTTGTAATTGGCCCCCAAAATTGTAGTGAAAACTAATTACATGGCTGAAAACTGTGAGGTTTTTTGCTAAGATAGAAAGAAACGAGGACTCAAATGTTGAAGGAGCAGTGTCCCGACAGATTTATCGTGTTTTTTTTTAGTACACTAGCCTAGTTTCAGCTGTAATTTTGAGCAATATTGTGCAACAGTAGAAGAGCTGAAGACAACACAAGGAAACAAAAAGGTACACTGCAATATTAAGTTTAATTTGTTGGGCCTCAGTTTAATTCACTTTCTTCATTTTCGCATTGCAGAGACGCTTTAAATTAATTAAGTTGTATACAGTTGAACCTCTCCACAACAGCCACCTTGGGGAAAGAGGAAAGTGGCCGTTGTAGAGAGGTGGCTTTTGTCGACAGGTTTAAACAAGAGTCAATGTATGGCTTGCTCGCCAAAAAAAAATTTGGCCGTTGTAGAGAGGCCGTGGCTGTTAGTAGATACTCGAATACTCGACTGTACTTGATGATGAAACATAAGAAAAGACTGACAAAACTTCTAGACTTGTGCGCGGGCACGGTATTGTCTGTTTCATCTGCAACTGAACATGTAGGGGTTGCTTCAGTTCAGTTCAGTTCAGTTTCTTTTCCCTCAATATTTTGACTAATGCTAGTTTACAGACTTTGGTTGATTTTTACAGGAAGATGTTGCTACAGAATTAACTTGAACGTTTGAGTATGATGGCCAAGTGAACCATTAGGTTTCCTAATTGGCCACCATAAATACCAATTAATAAATACAGGCGATCGATGAACCAGAAAGATCAAAATTAAAATAAATAAGTAAATGATAACATAATACAAAAGAAAAGAACGAACAACAATTGATGACAATTAAACAAAATACAAACGTATAAATACAGATAAGTTTTAAAAGAAGGGAGTTTAGGCAGAACTAGGTAGTGCTAGGTTTAGACAAGTATTGCTCGAACAGTAGATGATGTTTGATTATTTTTTTTTTTTTGAAAAAAGCGTTCTTATTCAATTCTTTAAGGTATTGTGGAATGCTTTTCCAACGACCGATTGCCTTAAATGAATTCTGCTTGCCAGTATTCTTTCTTACACGAGGTTTATATGAGTTTTGATTGGTTGCATATCTAGTATTGTTTAATAGTTATGGATATCGCCAGCGTAAAGAAAGGTGTCGAGAAATATGTTGGATAGTAAACCTTTATGCCAGAGATCGGTAAATTTTAAAGAATGCAGAGAATAAACGATGTATGAGTATGTCTAGCGAATTCAGCAATGGGAAAGTACTCTCGGTATATTTACCACGTGTGTTTACAAAGAATATTAATCTACCTACAAGATTTTGCTTAATCTGCACTTTTTTTTAGGTGCGAGTTATAGGTGCTAACCCAAGCCAAAATTGAATACGAGATGTAAGGATAAATTAACTTGCAGCAATTTGCTTTAGTTGCTTAACAGATATTTCAGTAAACAAAAAAAGAATCTAATGTGTTTCCACTTTCAACACACTATTAAATTTATATGGTGATTCACAAAACTAGTTTCGTCTAACGACCCCTTCAGTTGATCGCCACAGTATTCAAAATAACAGACACTTTAACGACCCCTAGTGACAAGGCTGTTGGGTTACAACAGTCCTTGGGATGCGAACGTAGTTCCATTCACTTTTTTTAGTTCAATAGATTATCTTCCTTGATTTTACTAATCAGAACAGACTCTGTGATTTGTCTTAACATCGCTTCGTTATGAAATGTGCCCGTGACATTCATTACAAAGTCAGGAACGTTTCCGTCATGCCTGTCACATGAGTGTCTCCACATTACCGAACTCTCCTCCCGTCTTTCCAGAGCATTCAGGAGCTCTTTCCCGCGAGTGTAGGCGCTTCATGATGTTTCCCCCAACATACTTATTCTTGCAGTCTTGACATACTAGCTCATAAATAACTCTTACCAGTACTGCGGCAAGATCCCTTTCCGTTATTTCGGCGGACCAAGTAGTCAACTTTTGAGCATGTTTTCTCTCTGAAAGGATCTGACTTTTGTAATACGCTCTTTATTGCTGCACCTGACTGTTCAACGACCTTAATCTTAACAAAAAAAACTGGCTTAATTTCTATACAATCCCAACATTTCTGGAAATTCGTGCGCAAATACATGAGATATGATATTTCTATCTGGTCTTTGCGAACTAGAGAGTATATAGTACGTTCCATCCATGTTTCTAAGCTGAATATTCACTGATATATCCTTTTTAGTAGACTTAACTATCACAAAATTAGTTTTGGATTCCACAGCAAAAATTTCCGTATTCCGGCCGTATCCCTGTGTATACATTTTAATCACCTTAACTCTTTTAAGATTGACGATGGCAATAAGAATCTTTTCGAAATGAAGAGGACATGTAAGTAATCGTTACCTTTTGCATACTTTCAACTTCACTGGTGTAATTTTTTTTTTTTTTTTTTTTTTTCAGCATTAGCAGAAGTGCACAAGGGTGCTGGTAACAAAGCTTTCGGTAAACACGATTTTGTTCAAGCCGTTTACTTCTTCACGGAAGGAATCAATGTGAACAGCCAGGATGACGAACTAAACGCCAAGCTTTACCACAACAGGGCGACCGCACACTTTTATGCGGGTAGAGTATTTTTGTTTTCTTGTAAAAACTAATTTCAACCTTAAGGAATGAAAAGAACAATAAACAAAACAAAATAAACAAAAACGATCATAGAAGATTAAATTAAAAGGAGTAATGAAATATTGTAATTTTAAAAAATGATATGAACCTCAGCACAGTCATTACCCTCTTGAAGACTACGGTATCTGATGACAATTTAGCACATACGATCTTGTGCCTTAACTGATCTGAAACTTAATCCAGCGAGTTCTCAGTGACCAGTAGTCCAAGTATGTCCTGCGTGGCAGGCGCAAAATACAGAGAGGGAGGGAGAGAAAAAATGGAAAAGGGAAAGGAGTGCGTGCTATACGAAGCCAGTTATTTTGCATAATAACTCCCTTTTCCCTCCTTCCCCCTCCCCTTTCCACGCCTATCATGATGCAGGTGAGACCAAGCCAGGAAATGTGATTAACATGACTCTTGTGACTCTCTTTTTCCCGACACATCAGTTCTTCTTTTACAAACTTCTGAAGTGAATAACGTATACAGGTACATTCTTTCATAGGTGAAAATTATTATTATTTTCTATTACTGTTTTTTTTTTATTATTATTTATTTACAGGAAATTATGAGGATTCACTTAGTCACTACAAAGTTGCAGTATTATTACATCCCACTTACTTAAAGGCTATTGTCAGAGGTGAGAATAGATTATAACACAGTTTATCACGCTACACAATGAAGAGAAGTCTTATAACCCAAAACTTGCTTTACACCAAACCTTTTATACCCCTGATTTAAATGGAGATAATATCACTTCCATTAAATCTTGAATTGTTTATACATTAAAATTTATTTAAAAAAATATGGGAATTTGGAACTCACGTTCAGAATGGGACCACCATAGTTCAAGTTAACCTGAAATCAGTACAAGGTCAGGAAACAAAGGAGGACAGGGCTCGTCCATCTCCATGTGAGCTAAGGATACAAGATATATCTCATGGCCTGGTTTCAAAAACTTGGTAGCGATGATCGTATTTTACTAAAACCCTTAGAAACAATTAAAACATGTAGCTTTGTAAAGGACTGCTGATGAGTTTTAAAGACGTGTAAGAGAGAATTCAGTGGCATGTCTCAATTTCACGTAGGAGCGACTACCTGTGTGAAGTTGAAGAAGTTTGAAGAGGCTAAGAAATGGTGTGAGCAAGGGCTTTCAGTATCCTTTACTGCCTGCAATTGATCTTTAAAACTACTTCAACCGTATTTCTATTATATTGTCCATTTTTGTCCATAATGACATTGTCCTTTCTCAAATAAGGGTAGATCCTTTAAGTTTCACTGTAAAGAATTTTACTTATACTGTTTCCTAAAGGAAACATAAAAGGCTTAGTTCATCCTGTGGTTTTTTGTCTCTGATATTAAATTATTATTATCAACCGCGTCCAACTACCAAATTGCGGTCGGTTCCATGACGCCGTCCACCATTTACAGTGCACATAATTTGTAAGTATCAAATGTTAAACCTGATTTTTCTCCGCTAATAAATAAAAAGCCTGCATCTATGAGGAAAACAGCCCAATTCAAACAATTATAACAACTAAATCCTTAATCACATCTAGAGAGCAAGTGGTAGAACAGTAAACGACAACTGTTCAATCTTTAATTAATAAGGATTTGCATAGCGCGAGAATCTCGTATGCTGTGATCCAGGATAATTCATAAATTGATGTTTTCTTTTTTGCTATTAATATTTCTTCCTGGAAAGCTTCAAGCTCCTAATTAAATTGTTAAGGGGCGGACCATTATGGGGGAGGGGTGGGGGTTTTTGCCTTGCAAGAACTTTTTACTGGCCGATTGCCTGTGCAAGAATTTTTTTTTTAAGTGCAACCCTTTGTAGGAATTTTTTTCCAAAAATTTCATTCACACGTTTTAGTCATTACGATAAATGAAAATGACGCTGCTTCGTTTTATTACAGAGGTTGTTCTTTAAACGTGACTTTCACTGTTCAAGTTTACACTTATGACTCACAATACTAAAGTTTAATTGATGTAACTTACACAATGACTGTCCTAGACGGCATGGCGCCTTTCTTTTGCTCTTATGCCACCACTAGGCAGGGAATGTAAGGTTTTTTTTCATGAAAATAGTATGCTGAGATGCCTGCATTTCACAGAACGCTGTGTAAGTCCTTTTATTAACGTCTTACACAGAGCGTACTCATGTGCAATGTCTTGATAGAAACGCTGGTGTCCAGGCACTACAGCTTAAACTATGCAACTGACTATAAGTGAAAGTTATTTGTATCTCACTAGTGATTTAGGAGCATTTTAAATTTGAGAAATGATCAAAACATAAGAAAATATTGCAGAATGGCGTTAACTCCTAGCGCAAAAAGTCCAAGTCTGAATATTTGATTATCTTCTTCGAGAATATCGGAGCTAAAAACTCAGCTGTGTTTATAAGCTATAAAGTCAAATATCTTAATATACTTTGTTATTTTAAGAGCTATAGATCAGTTTCTAAATTTATTTTCTCTTCTCTTCTCTTCTCTAGTTCAGGCTAGGAGGTTTTTCCCTCCCACCAAAACAGATGGTCATTCTGGTACCCAGCGTACCAGAGGTTTTTTCTCGCGTGTGGCGGGAATCTTCGTTGTCGGCTTGACACCGAAGCCGCTAGCAGCGAAGCAAAAAAAACTCACTTTTTGCGCGTGTAACTATAAGAAAAAAACCTTGACACACCCCCAACCCCCCTGCCCCCCATCAGTTTTCTAATGGTCCGTTCCTAAATATCCTCTGGCAAAGTCATCCGTCCCATTCTTTTTTTAACTTCACACAAACCTTGTTACATGTCTTGACTATCCTAAGATTGACAAGCTTGACAAGACGCTCTTAAATATAAAGCACTCATGGATCATGAATAAGTTCTTGGAAGCCAAGGCTTACATCAGATCGGGCATTGCTTTTAAACGTCCAGATGATTTCAAGAAAGCCATAGAACATTTCAACATTGTTCTTGGTGATGTCAAAGAAATGGGAGAAAAAGTTTTGGAGGAAAAAACCTATAGCTATCTCGCTTGTGCTTATGCCGGTCTTAGTGATTATAAAAAAGCCGTGGTCAACTACAACCTACTTCTTAGCGCTGCTAAAAGCTTAGGGGACAAGCTTGAGGAAGGAAATGCGTATGCAGGTCTTGGTGACGCTTTGTTTCGCCTTGGTGATTTCAGAGAGTCCCTGGATTATTACAGATATGCCCTGAGCAATGCCAAAGATCTGAACGACAAGGAAAAAATAGCCATTGCATATGGAGGACTAGGAAATGCTTCCCATGCTCTTGGACATATTAAAACCGCGATCAGCTACCTGGAACGGAGTCTTGACTATGCCAAAAAAATCGGAAACAAAAGGGAGATAGGAAAAACATACAGCATGCTTGGCCATATTTTTCACAGCCTTGGAGACTATAAGTCGTCCATAGAACACCACAAAAGTTCCCTTGATACTGCCAAAGATGTCGGAGATGTGGTCATAGAAAGCGAGGCGTATGGTGGTCTTGGCATTGCTTATGACAGTTTCGGGGATTTCGAAAAAGCCATTTATTACCATAGCCAACAACTTAGGATTGCTAAAACTACTGGAGACAAAGTTGGTGAGGCAGTTGCAAATGGCAATCTGGGAAACGTTCATACCGGTCTTCGAAACTTCGAGAAAGCCCTCCACTACTACAAACAGCGCCTTAGTATCGCAAACGGTCTGGGAGACAAGGCTGGGGAAGGACGCGCGTATTTTCATCTCGGCAACACTTATGAAAAACTTGGGGATTATGGTAAAGCTTTTGAATATTACACCCTTCGTCTCCGTATTGCTGAAGATCTGGGAGACAAGGCGGGGAGAGGGGATGCCTATGGCAGTTTAGGTGGAGTTTTCCTGTGTTTTGGAAATTGTAAAAAAGCTGAAGAACTTTTCAAACAACAGCTTAGAAGTTATGAAGAGCTTGAAAATAAAATGGGGACTGCTGTCGCTTACCATAATCTTGGCCGATGCTATGAGTTGATGGGAAGTCCGCCTAAAGCAGTCGAAAATTACCGATCAAGCGTTAAAGTGTCTAATGAAATAAGAGGGTCTCTCCAGTCTGAAGATCAATGGAAGATTGGTTTTCGCAACGAATGTAACATTGCTAACATAAGTCTGTGGAGATGTCTGTTAAAACAAGAAAAGATTGGTGAAGCTCTAGCTGCTGCCGAAGAAGGTCGGGCCCAGTCACTAGCTGATCTTATGATTTCTCAATATGGTTAAAAGAATGTCAATACCGCCATTACAGAGGAAAACCTCTAGAAGAACAGGAATTTGGCATGTTAAACAGCACTTCATCAAGCATCGTATTCTTAGCTGTAAACGTGCACGAAAACAAAGTAAATATCTGGTTACTTTCAAAAGAGAAACCTGTTCTCCACTGGGGGAAGACACTAGGCCATCATTGTGCAAAGTTTGCAGCTGAAACATTACAGTCCTTAATTCAATTTGCCTACGAAAACATTGGTGTTCGTGCTAATGTTAACTGCGAGAATCGGTCTTTAGATGTGTTACGCGAAAACTGCTCTGCTGTGGAGCGGTCATCCAAACAGAGCTCACAGGCCATTCTCCAAGAAGATATTCATCCCTTGTCAGCTTTGTACAGCTATGTGATTGCCCCGATGTTAAATCTAATTGATGGCGATGAAATAATCATTGTCCCGGATGGTCCATTATGGCTTGCTCCGTTTGCTGCATTACTGAATCCTTCTTCCAAATACTTGTGTGAATCATTCAAAGTCAGAATAATTCCCTCTCTGACAAGTTTGAAAATTCTTGCTCATTGTCCAGAATATCACTCCAGTAGTGGAGCTCTAATTGTCGGAGATCCAGACGTGAGTGAAGTTACCAACAGCCATGGAGACCAGCTCGAACAGCTTCCTTTTGCCAGACAAGAAGCACAGATGATTGGGCAGATTCTTAATACGGCACCTCTCACTGGAAAATTGGCCATCAAATGTGAAGTTCTAAGACAGATTGGTTCGGTTGCCGTAGTACACATTGCTGCACATGGACGCATGGAAACCGGAGAGATAGCGTTGAGCCCAAATCCTGAAAGCCGGAAATCGCAGACCCCTGCACAAGAGGATTACATGTTGACAATGAAAGATGTGATGAGGGTGAAGCTGCGAGCCAAGCTAGTTGTCCTTAGTTGCTGTCACAGTGGTCGAGGAGAGATCAAAGCTGAAGGCGTGGTCGGTATTGCACGTGCCTTTATTGGTGCTGGTGCTCGTTCTGTTCTGGTGTCGCTTTGGGCCATAGATGACGAGGCCACGTTGGAGTTCATGAAAAGCTTCTACCATAACCTTGTTAAAGGGCGAAGTGCGAGCGAGTCTCTTAACCACGCGATGAAATGTCTCAGAGAATCCGAGACGTTCAGCGATGTAAAATACTGGGCGCCTTTTACGCTTATAGGCGATGACGTCACTCTCGACGAATGAGAAGAAATCAGGGTCTCGTAAATAAATTAAGAAACTATGTCCCCAAAAGGCAGAGAGATGGTATGAAACAAAGTCTTGTCGATCTTTCTACAACTTCATCTGACTGTGGGCAAAGTAAATGAGACTTAGATATCGCCTGCCTGAAGTTACCCAGATAATGCCCGTTTGAGTAAAAGAAGCGGTATCTTAATTCTCTTCCGCGAAGAAACAACTCACGGCTGCGTGGGAGACTAGCAGTCTAAGCAAGTGGACAATTTATTTCAATAATAAACTGTAGCAAGGTCAATCTCATGTATCATGTTCTGTTTCATTTTTCGGACAAATGAAGTACCGTAGAACCTACAAAACCAAGAGCCAAGGCACTGGCAAAATTTGTTCGCTTTCACGCGGTTTCGTTCAATCATTCGTCATACCGAGGACTTCGTTATATAGAGGTTCATTATATCTATGTCCCACAATACAATTAATCCCTAAAATTTGTAGAGAAAACTAATTACAAGGCTGAAATCTGTGAGTTTTTTTGCTACTCTAGAAAGCAACGAGGCCTTAAATGTTAAAGGAGCAGTTTCGCGACTGATATGTGGTGTTTTCTCAGCACGCTAGTTTCAGCTGTAGTTTTAAGCGGTATCTGATTGTTATCGTGCAGCAATACAAAAAGATAAATAATTAAAAAATAAGTGTTAAAATTCTTTGCAATGGAACATCTAATTTGATCGGGTCTAATTCACTTCCTTCCTTTAGGCATTGCAAAGAAGTTTTAAATTAAGGTTCATAGTATACTTCGCAACGCAACATAAGATAAGAACTAACATATTTCGAGATTTGTGCGTGGAATGCAGCTGAACTTGAAAGGGTTGCTTATTTAATCCCTTAATTCACTCTTAGAGTGTTCTCCCTTCTCTCTCTCTTTAGCCCTTTTACCCCTGATACAGGGATACAAATTTCTTTTTGTAAAATCCTGCGAAATATATATAGTGCTGTGACGTTGGCGGGCAAAGCGCACAAAATCTGTTTTATCAAGTGAGGTACCACCATAAAGAGATTGGAAGGCTCAGGTTTTGAGCACCAACCAATTTTTAGTGCGAAAATGGCGGGTGGTCAATGAAACCAGGCACAAATCACTTGTATGAAAGGATTTCATATTGATTCCGTTCCAACTTGGAAGGTAACTGATTGTTCTAAATTTTTGCGTCTTTCCTTGTTACCTTGGTATAGCGAAAGACCACACTGAATGAAACGACAACTCTAGAGGAAAACAGTTTCTTATCTTCGCACCTGTCAAAAAATATCTGAAGTCAACTGGATTCGCCAATTCCAAACAATGACCCACAGCGGAGAGATCTTCTTGAAGCGTGAGCTAACTTTAGCTCGTTTTAACTCCTAACCCTTTTATCTCGCCCAAATCATTCACTGACTTTAGCCGTAACACGGGAGCTGATAGGCGAAGTATGAGTAAAAAGGAGAAAGGCTTTCCCAACCTCATTCCCAGGGTTTTCTCCTACCCGTCCCTAGAGAGTGACGTAGGGACGGGTAGGAGAGAATTCTGGGAACGAGGTTAAGGCTTTCCTTTAGCGTTAATTTTCGATAAGTACCCTTAACAGAAGAAGAGCCGTGAAAGCGATCTGAGAGATACCAAGCTCTGGTAATCTGAAATCTGTAGACTTTCTTTTTGTAGCCTACCCTACGAGTAGAATGTATTTGTAGCCCAACGCTTCCTCTCATCGTTATTAGCCAATTAGAGCCATCATAAAACACAACTTGACGCAGCCCCAAAATGATTGTATATATTTTTTTTCAATGCTGAAAGACCTCAAACCATACTGGAAAATACCGCAAAATAAACTTATGATTTGAAGGGCTGAATACGCTGCAAAAATACTGAGTTCACCATTTTCACATAGGCCATAATGTATCGTGTTTACTCTCTAACCCCCTCTCCCCCCCCCCCCCCCCCCCCAAAAAAAGAAGGAAATTGCATAAACATTGTCTTCAGTTTCTCTTGGGACGGCTATAATACCCATGTTACCCAGAAACTGGAAACAATGGTTGTGCACTATTTTGGGGGGATAACAAGATGCATTATGGTCTATATGAAAATGGTGAATAGAATGTTTATCTGGGAGATTTACTGACCTGTAAAGGATAGCAGAAGATTCGTCAGTAATCTGGGAGAGATCACATTATCACATATGCGGTCTTCCCCGTCTGTATAAAAGTCTCTAAATAATGAAATGGCGGCCGAAAGTGAAAAATTGTTTGGGAGGGATTGGTCACTTCTGTATGAAAAATATTTTCCGTATTTCTACCCAAACTTTAGCTTACGGTAATAGAAAAGAGGACGGAAGGGTTCCTTCCCGGTTTGTTGAAACGCGATATTTTCAATCCGAGGAGCAGCTAGCCTCCCACGCACGTCGAAGCCCCAAGGAGATCTGCGGAGCAGCTTGTTATCATCGCTCCCAAACAATATCTGCCAGGATCTCGTCAACTGCCAAAATATTTGCCGAAGATAGCGAAAAACATGGGCGGCTAACCGGCAAGACGAGAATTTCTGTTTGCGAACTTTGGCCCATGAAAATCCTGACGCCGGTCCGATTAATGGGGAAGACACAGTCTAGCGCGAAGCGCAAGAGACGTGCGTGGAGCGCGGGACGAGGGGGTGAGAGAAAACATTGTGCAGGCGAGAAATAGTTAAAGAGCGATTGAATTCGTCTTGTGTGGTTGTGTTCTCATTTCACGTGATGAATGAGTTCCAGATAAGCCATTGATAGAAGAAATTTCATGCTGATCACTCTTAGGGCAGTTAAAGGCTTTACTGGACAAACCAATCAGACAGTCAAAATCCTTTCACTTAGCATGTCTTCATGCCCAATTTTTGCCGCCTTCTTTCGCGAGGAAGAGCAAAGAGCAAGGAAGAAATACGATGTTGAAAAAGGAAAGTCTTAAGAAAAAAAGGTGGATCAGTTTAGGTCTCTGGGAAACTGCTCACCTACCCCTCCCCTAAGCCAACATTTGGTAGGTGGATAGTTGCCCACAAACCTAAATTCATCCTGCATTAACCCAGTGGATACTTTGGAGATTTTGCAGTTTGACAGGTGCTTCAACGCAAAAAACGCAGCAATGACTAGGTTGAGCAAACTGACTGTTCCCTCTCACTTAAACATTTCTGTGTTTCTTGAAATTTCTGTTCTACAAATCTTCTTGAAAGGGCAAGTCTATTCAATTTTTTATCTAGGATAATGAATTTGAGAGAGGCATGAGCTACTGTTCTTACAATAAACGGTTATTAGATCCGACTTTTGTGATATCCGAACTAAACAAGGTCAAGGTAAGTGTTATCAGCCCAGCCGAAGGCCGAGGCTAATAACTGTTACTGAGACCTTAATTATTTAGGATATCACAAAAACCGAATATCTAATAATTGTTTTATTGTACATTGTTTTGAAGAAAACAACGACAAACGCACCGTCGTAAGGAAACTGAATTGATATAATTGTTGTTGGTAATCATGCATTGCCCGCACAACCTACAGATTAGTCAGTTATCTGCTAGCAGAGAACTAACTAATCTGTAAGTTGTGCTGATTTCCAAAATTAGCTATAGGTCTTAGCCAATGAGAAGACGGATAATGAGTACAATGTAGAATAATGAGAAATAGGGCCCCCGACTTCCTTTCCAGGTGTATTTCTTATATGGTATGTGCAACTCAAAATCTTTAAAACTAGGAAAAAAAGGCCTCGAAATGGCTTTAGAAGCAAACAGAAAGGACACAACACAAACACGAGGTTTAGTCATTTTTATTTCGAATATTTTTAGTACGTATTTTGTTTATTCCCAGAAATTCTCTTATAAAATTCTAGCATAATTATTGTATACGAGCACTTCTGGAAGCATATAATGCTACTTTTGCGAGCACAATTTACTAAAGCCTACAATATATAGCTCAAACTTGATCTCGTTCAGAAAAGATTGAACTCTTTCTTTCAGTTGATATGATGAAGTTCCTCTTCTGTCAGAATTTTTGTCCATTCAGAGTATTTCTTGAAGGGATTTGGATCTTCTTCCATTAAACATTAATTTTCTGTGACCACAAGAGACTGGGAAATAGATAGGCTGAAAGGGAAAGAGCAAACAAGAATCTGTTTAGTACATAACTAGACCTTCAGATTCGAAAATTGTTCGGCATAACTAGGAAGAAAATTTCTATCATAGAAGTATAGGGTCCTTTCAATAATGAGAGGCTGGCCAGTTAGAGAGCAGTGGAAAAGCCAAGGCAAAATGGAACGCCAATTTAATGTTAAAGACAGTTACAGATTCAAGAGAAAACAACGAAATTAAGGTCAAAACTTTTAGGAATGACAGTCCGTTTTTTGTTGTCGAGTTCGCTTCTCTAATCACATGCCTGACGTGAGCGCGCGGGCTCCTACCGTGGAGAATGAGGACGCTCTTAACCCTTCTTCTTAAACAAGTTAAGGTGAAAATCAGAAAAGGCAGAAGACGATTACAATAATCGGCCCCGACGAAGGGAACACAGCGAAAAAGGGCGGAAAAGACTGGAAAGCCCAATTTGCCGCTTTTCCAAGTCTTTTTTAGATCTACACGTCGGAGTCGTAATTATCACCACATTGTTGTCTTTAAAAGGCGCAAAAGTTTCACATTACCAGCCAATAAAAGAAATAAAAGATCTAGGTGTTTTTAATTTGGAATGCAACATTAAATCCAATACAATAAGAAAAAAAGCAAAGAATAACCTTAAGGCACATACCCAGCCAAACGCGCCACGACTTCCTGCTAACCCGGGCTTTTCATTTAGATGTGGAAGAACTATGCATAGCTAGTGCAAAGGAATTCGCGAAAGGAAAGAAGCGTTTTCGTTTGTATTACATGTAAACGGCCAATATCTCGGCTAGTTAAAGAGCAAGCAAACAGAACCAGACACTTTTAGTAAAGTACAAACATTGTCATCAGGGTCGCTAAGCAACGCGCATGTCACAAACCTAAAGAGATAGGGCGACGTAAAGAGATATAGACGCAAAGCTGTTTGTTTGCAATTTAATAATCGATAAGTTACACAGCTATCGAAAATTTTAAAACAGTTTTAAATGGATAATGGCTGATATCATAGTTTATTCACCTCTTCAGTACAACTGCGAGAAAAAATATATATGAATTCCCCTGTACTACCCCCTCAAAAATTAATCGTTCCACAGGAATTTTCCCTCCAGCTAGGTTTCAATTTGTTTCCTGTACTGTGGGTGCATATTTTTGTAGTATAAACGGATACTACAAAACTCGTAGCATACGAGCCTTTCCGTAGCCTTTCTCTTCGTACAAAATGTCATGAGTTTAAGGCAGCACAAGCATTTTAAACATTTCCACTTTTACGAAATGTTACGTTTGGGGAAGGTGTAAGCTTGCTTCAGCGAAGACTCCAGACGGTTCAATGGTCAGTCGTCCGGTAAGTTTCAAAGTCTTTATCTTTATCTTTATCTTTATCTTTATCGCCCCTTTATATGAGACTTTTTTAAAAGCTCTTATATGTTGTACTTTCATGAGGTGTGCAGATTTCAAGAACGGCCCCAAAATTTGCGCTCTGCGAGCGCGATCATATTTATATACTAATACGACAGTCGACGAGTGTTATAATTTGAAAAGGCGAAATTTACATGTAAGAGTTCATACGATCGACGCTCAAGTTGGGTAATGTACCTGGAGGATAGCCGTCAAATGACGATCGGGCAGGTGTCTATTTACGTTTATATGAACAAATCAAGCTTTATTAGCTCTACCCGGAGGTATGTGAGAGTGTTATTGATATCGCAAAGGATATGCATAATCTTTGTCAAAGGAAACTTTACGCTCGACCAAACATTTAAATTGAAATGACGAAACTTTTGGGTTACGCACTAAACATAGCGGTAACTCTTTGATGTACCAAGAGTCCGCGGTAAGTGGAATGGAAGCATGAATAGTTGGTATTCCATTGCTTCTATTTAATATGGTGCCGTGATATCTATGAACAAAAGAAGTTTAGGCAGGTAAACAGAGTCATGTCGAACCTGTTGTGTCTTTGGAGTTACGAAACGAGAATGCCTATAGATGTTTTTCTTAGTTCATGTCAGGAAAACGAACTAAACTCACTTGAAGGGATAATTAGGCATCAAATTTCACTTCCTTGTTCTTTGTGTGTTATTGATATTGACAATATTAGGCCTGTTTCAGACGTCGTGCTACTGCCGTGCTAAGCTTGCTCGACTGTAGCTCGACTGTAGCACAACTCTAGAACGACTCGGTTTTAGACGTCGAATTTAATTCAGTCGAATAGAAAGGTTGTTGCGAAAACAAAACACAAAAATAAAGAAACGATTTTGCAAACTTTTAAATGTATTCTAATGTATTCATAATTTATGAATTGAGTTCGGCACGACAATAGCACGACTTGGTTTTAAACGCCGCGCTACTGCCGTGCTAAAGTCGAACTTAATTCGATCAATTTAATTCGACACGGCAGTAGGACGACGTTTGAAACGGACCTTACCTGTAAAAAACCGATGCCGTACACAAAGGAGCTTCATGTAATTTTAGGGAGGTGAAAAAAGTTAAAGAGTATTAAACGTTATATTATATGATTTCTCTGATGTTATAACAATGGTCTAGAGGCTTATAATTTGACTGATGACGGGCCAGTTTTATATTTCTTTTGAATTAAGACACAATGGTAAAACAACTCTTTGAATTGCAAGTGATTGCACACGACAATTTCTGTCGTTTTTACGTTATGGTTGGTACAGCCTTGAGTCAAACGTCGTGCTTGAATTGCGCCCATTGTGTTCGTAAATCTCTTATTTAATAAGCCCCTTGCAAACTGATGCAACATTGTTGGTTGTCATATGTTGCGTCCTTTTGCACACTTTGTTGCACGCTGTTGCGTGTTGTTAGGAGTTGTTACGCAAAGTTTGACAGCAGTAAAACCTTTGAGCTAAGAAGTCTCAAAATTTTTTTTGTTCTTTGATCGCCGAAGCGTAGCCCAAACAATGTTGGATCCGTAATGCATAGCTCTTCCAACATTGTTAGGGCCACTCACGCGCATTGAAGTCTTATGGTCTGTATCCTTCTCACGCCGTTGTACTGCAGGTCCTAATAGTGTTGGGAGTTGTTTCATCCGTTTGCACACCACTGCCAACACCTTTCTCAATGTGAATCTGTGCGCCAACAAAGGGTGCCTATTTGAGTCCCGTAATTTGGTCAAACTTGTGTCAAGAGAGGAGTCAAAGAGGCTAAATCTATACACGCTTTTAAGAATCAAAATTTTAGGCCTTCAAGATGTAACTACAGAGAGCTGTAAGAGTCTCAATGTGTCTAATAATAATAATAATTCCGTTATTTACCCTCGGCAATATTTATAGCACTAATGCTGTGACGATAGGTTTTGCCTTTCCAAGCACAAATCGGGGAAAACAGCGTTGAGGGAATTTTGGCGGCGTATGAAAAACAAGGAGGGGAACTAACTCAGTCTTCTGTAACTCGCTTGGTTAGCAAGACTGGAATTCGTCACTGTTCCATAGTACTGCGGATCTGCTACAACTGAAAACAAGACAGGACTCAAACTTGGACTTTAACAGTTTAATCTTCAGCTCGTGGACGTAAATCACACAGGCACGTGAATCGAGAAACAGGGATAACAGTGCTCCATTTATACAGACCGATCAACTTATTACAACATCACAAAACAAATGGAAAGGGGGCTGAATAAAATCAGCTGAAAACTGAAAACTAATCTGGATAAATTCAGCTTTAAATTTCATATGCTAAACTAAATGACTCAAAATTAAATGTCAGTCAAGCAAATGAATTTCGGAAAAGTTTAAAGATTGAGCAGCAACTCTTCTAGCTAAATTTACATTTGCGATTAGCAGGACTGCAAATTAATTTGATATCTTAGGCATCGTAATGTATCCTAGTTAAGTACAGTAGAGTGATTTTAACTAACCCGTGATATAGGTAGTAGAATAACACGCACCATTATGTACTAATTCCATTGTCTTCTTCTGTTCACCAATAGCTATTTTGCAGTAGTTGTTAGTATACACGGCTCGAGTAAAATCACCCTGTGTAACTTGGTGTGTAGTAAGTTAGGTGTCCCCAGTTAGTTTACAACTGTGTAAAGTAAGTAACTATCATTATTATTATATTTTATGTGAATACTAATTTTCTTAACACAGGAGCTGTGGTAAGGGGTTCAGTTACAGCTACAGGCGAAATGAATGTCACACCATCCTGTAAAGAAAACAATGGAGGACAATGAAACTGACAATGACTTTGAGGAGGACACTTTAAGAGGTGTATATAAATTGAATAAAACGATTTTAGTATAGTAGTTGACAATATAACATAGGTTTCAGTATTAATCGCTATTCGGAGAACGAGTGCAGAATTTTTAAGTTTGTTTAGTCTCGTTCTTGGGAAGCCTGTGTAGCTAGAGGTTTGTTTGTAGTCGTAGCCTATCCAGGCGTTCAGATAGTAGAGTGCTGCGCAAAGTAAGAGAGCGGGAGAAAAATAAGGAGATGAGGATGCGGGAGAGAAACTCTCACCCCTTACTCCACCCCCTCGCCGTTTTTCCTGCGCACATCTCTTCGCCCCGTACCCCCCTTCGCGCCGTCCCCTCGCGGCTTCTCCGCTCGTTCAGGGGCACGCTCCCCACTGAAAACCGCCAGCCACTCAGGTTAGTTCGACTACCATAACCTTGCGGCAAAAAACGTCTTTTAATAGCCGGAAAGAATGAACCAGTTTGTCAGAAACTGTGAGTAAGGAAGGTACGAACAGTTACAGTTCGTTCCCGGTACGTGCTTCCTATCTCAGACAGTTGACCAGTCTTATTTTAAACCCAGTAACGAACCTTGGTCGCGGGGTAGAATTATACTAAGCCTTAACTAAAATGTGGAATGGCAAGTTTACTTTAACACTGACTATCAACCATCTGTTTGAAGTCTTATATCACTTGAACTCTCGATCATGCATACTTTTAATCACTCAGTAAAAATAGTTCTAGGTTGTTGAATATGACGTTAGCCTACGCCCCCCCGCCCCGTACGAACGCTGCACAGACTGTAAGGAAAGGGCAGGGGTCACTGTGCAAGTAAAGGGATCGACAAAGGAGTCCAAGACATGCATCTTGCGTTTGTCTGGGCGAAAATTTAACCAGTTCAGTTCTTTTCTCAATCAACAACAACGAAATTTTTTGATCAATTAAAGGGGTAAGTTTGTAAAGAAACTGTGGTGTTGCGTCGGTAGAGAAGTAAAACTTACACGAAGACTTAGTTTTATCAACTGAGCTGATAATTAAAGCAAATCGGCAAAGTAGAAAGATCATGATAAACTGGAGTTCAGAAGACGCGCGCGACAGAAGAGGGCGATTCAGGAACTATAAACCCAAAATCTTTTGATTGTACATGTAAGTAAACTTCAAACAAAAAGCGGGTTTGTTAACCAGGGTCTTCACTGGCTCTGCGCTACATTTTGTATGTCAGACAACGTACATTTTCAGTTTTATTCTCTGGCCTCCGCTAGTTCAGTTACTGGCAAAACTCTGTTTGTATTTTTGTTTCAGTAATTGCGGAGACTAGCAAAAATGCTGGCAATGATGCATTTTATAAAGGTGATTTTGTCAAAGCTATAAACTTGTACACAGAGGGAATTGAAGTGAAATGCAAGGATGAGGATTTGAATGCCAAATTGCACAGCAACAGGGCATCAGCTCACTATCACTTGGGTAAAGTATCATAGTCATATTTACGCATTGTCAGCATTGCACTAAATTCCGTATCCAACATTCTATTCTCTATTCTGCATCCCAGCCCTTCTTCGTTAAGACACCTCTGGAATCTCTATGTAACTGTCTCTATTGCCCCATTGATGAATGAGGATAAAGTCTTAGGTGGGCGAACTCTTTAAAGCTTAAGAAAGTAACAGAGGGGGAAGAGGGGTGGGTTCTCGATAGACCTCGATAACATCGTCTCAAAGCAGATAGTGCCTGGTCTCTTGATTTACGTGTTCATTTATTTAATAGCTCAAGTCTGAGTTTCTGAAAACCGTATGTTCGTTTTATGTGCCGTAATAGGTTCAATTCATGCATGCATCTTCCCGTTCCGCCGATGCATGCTGCGCTGCATTTGCAAGGAATCTTATAAAATATTCAATCTTGCTTCCTTGGGTTACTTAAAGATCCTTAGATCGCGCAGAATGTTTAGTGTCGTGTCGAATATGAAGACAGCCCGGGTGTAAGGATCGTTTAAATACAAAACAGGCACTGCCTCTCAATTAAGAGACCCCTGGATAAAGCATAAATTTTAAGAGCTGATTTTTTTCGAGCTTATAGGGCAATTCTTTCTAATCTACTTGAGGATTATTCTTTTTAATTAAAGAATAATAAGAAAAAATTCTTGAACGAGAGGTGATGGCGAACGCTGAGCCTGCTCAGTACCTTAGAAAGATGATTTGTCAACTAGTGACACAGGAAGCTCAGAGGGAAAAATCCGAGTACTCCCAAAAAACTCCCTGTGCCACTGATTGTAAAATCATCTTTCTCATGTGTTCAACAAGCTCCAAATTCACCATCACATCTGTATCATTGCGCATAAGTACATATCAACATTCTTGACCTAGCAGCATCCAGGTTATTTGTCATTTGTCACTTGAACCTTGTTCAGTAGTGGCCTTAGGTCTCACTAGTCTCTTGAAGCTTGAAACTTATAGTAGTAGTGGCCTTACCTCCAACTTGTCTCTTGTAGCTTAGTCATAGCTTCAAACTCCTATTGAGCGCCTGTATGTGTCACTGATTGAAAAGTCATCTTTCTCAAAAAAACTCTTTTTCAGAGAATTACCATGATTGTCTGAGTGACGTAAAAGCTGCGACAGCACTACAGCCGTCTTATCTCAAGGCGATTATCAGAGGTAAAAATGAATCCCAGTAGAAAACCTGAATTTTTTTTCTCCATTTAATCATTTCAAATAAGTCGCCTTTTTTCCCTAGGGGCGCAGACCTGTTTAAAGTTGAAGCAGCTCGAAGAAGCCATCATCTGGTGTGATAAAGGAATAACCGTATCCTTTCTATGTTATCGTCCTCACAGACCTTCTTTTTCTCTTTTTTGAGATCTTAATGTGCACGTACGAAAATAAAAACCGCAGGGAATTTATTCAGCCGCAACGCACTGGATAAATTACTCAAAAAGAAGGAAGGAAAAATCGTGCATGTGCGGACAGACTATCTTTTCTTAGAAGAGCAAATACAAATCCCTGACCGCACAGATTATTACCTCCTTTAGTAAATTAAGCTTGAATCGATAAAATCGGTTTAAATATTAAGTGAATTTTTGGTGTCGAGTTCTGACGTCTCACACAAAGAGTAGCGTAGAAAACTGATTATCGAACCATCTGAAAATGCAGCTCAACTGATGCTGCTGCTACTCAAACGTGTCATTCCTGCCACTGCCGTCAGCCTAGTTTAAGGTAAGAGGAGATTATTTTCTATCCTCTTAACTCTTGTAAGATTGACAAGGACAATAAGGATCTGTTGGAGATAAGGACTTGTTCTGTCATAGAAAGCGAAAAGATTTTAACCCAGGAAGGCGATAAAGCAGCAAAAGAGGAGAGCGATTCACGAACAAACCAAACATCTCTTGATTGTACAAGTAAGTGTTAAAACTCCAAACACAAAGCGTACCTATAACGAGCGTCTTTATTTCAAGTGGTTCTACAATATATCAGCCGCATCAGATGTTATGTTTTGTTCTCTGGCCTTGACTCATTAAAATACTGTCAGAACTCAAAACTCTGTTTGTATTTTTATTTCAGCTTTAGCAGAAACTCACAAAAATGCCGGCAATGAGGCATTTAGTAAACATGATTTTGTCGGGGCTATTAACTTTTACACAGAGGGAATTGAAGTAAAATGCAAGGATGAGGATCTGAATGCCAAATTATACAACAACAGGGCATCAGCCCATTATCACTTGGGTAAAGTATCATACATATTACATTTACTCAACGCATTGTCAACACTGCATGTTGTTCCGTATCCAACATTCTATTGTCTATTCTGCATCTTTGCCCTTTTACGTAAAGACACTCCTAGAATCTCAATTCAACTGTCTCTATTGACCCTATTGATGTTATCAGGGTGAAGTTTTATGTCCTATTATCATCTCTTGGTTATGCGGACGACCTTGTTAAAGCCTAAGGGAGAAACAGTGGGGGAAGGGGGATGGAGTCTCTACAGAGAATTTCAACCTCATCTCAAAGAGCATAGTGCCTGGTCTCATTTCCGTGTGCATTAATAGCTCACGTCTGGAGTACCTGAAAACCGTGTGTCCGTTTTATGTGCCGTAATAGGTTCAATTTATGCACGCATCTTCCAGTTCCGTCAATTTATACTTCGCTGCGTTCGCAATAAGGAATCTTATAAAATACTCAATCTTGCTTCCTTGGGTTACTTAAGGATCCTTAGATCGCACAAAGTGTTGTCGTTTCGAATATGAAGACAGCCCAGTTGTACCCATCGTTTAATTACAAAATAGGTACTGCCTTTCAATTAAGTGACCAGTGGATAAAATATGAATTTTAAGCGCTCACTTTTTCGAGTTAATAGGGTGCAATTCTTTCTGATCTACTCTACTTGAGGATTATTCTTTTTAATTTAACTAAGGGATAAAAATTCTTGATAGAGATGTGCCAGTGAATTGTGAGCGTTGTAAATATTTTACAAAGATGATTTTTTAATTAGTGAAACAGGCGGCTCGGAAGGAAGAATCCGAGTACATGTACTCCCAGTACCTCCTGTGCCACGGATCGTAAAACCATCTTTTTTATATATTCAACAGACTTCAAATTCCCCATCACATCTCTATCATTGCGCATAAGCACATATCAATATTCTAGTCCTAGCAGTATGTGCCAGCGTAATTTGTCACTTGAACCTTCCCTTGGCTCCCACTAGTCCCCTGTAGCTTAATTAGTGGTTGAGCATCCGGACTATACTAGCAGCCTGAAGGTCGTAGCTTCGACTCCTATTTGGCCGCCTGTATGTGTCACTGATTAAAAAGTCATCTTTCTCAAAAAACTCTTTTTCAGAGAATTACCATGATTGTCTGAGTGACGTAGAAGCTGCGACAGCACTACAGCCATCTTATCTCAAGGCGATTATCAGAGGTGAAAAGGAATCTCAGTAGAACACCTAAATCTTAAAATTTTCTCCATTAAATCATTTCAAATGAGTCGACTTTTTTTCACTAGGGGCGAACACCTGTTTAAAGTTGAAGAAGTTTGAAGAAGCCATCATCTGGTGCGACAAAGGATTAGACGTATCCTTTCTTTATCCTGTTCAGAGACATTCTATTTTCTCTTTTGACATCTTGTGCGCTCACGAAAATAGAAACTGTGGGGGATTTATTAAGCCGTATCGCACTGGATAAATTACTCAAACCAAAAGAAAGGAAAAAAATTGTGTGAACAGGCTATCTTTTCTTAGAGGAGTAAATATAATCGCTGACCGGACAAATTGTTACGTCGCAATCCTTTATTTTACTAGGTCAATATCTCTTAATACAGTCGGTTTAAATATTAAGTGACTTGTTGGTGACGCGTCCTGACGTCTCACACAAAGAGTAGCCATTTATATACACGTACAAAACGGATTACCGATGAACCATTTCTCCAATTTCTGCTGCTGCTACTACCACCGCCGCCAGCCAAGATTATTATTATTTTCTACCCCCTTAACTCTTGTAAGATTGACAAGAACAACCAGGATCTGTTGGAGATAAAGACTTGTTCTTTCATAGAATGCGAACACATTTTAACACAGGAAGGTGATAAACCAGCAAAAGAGGAGAGCAATCCACCAACAAACCCAAGACCTCTTGATCGCACGTGTAAGTAAAATCTAAACAGAAAGCGCACTTGTAATCATGGCCACGGTCTTTACGTCAAGTGAATGTACAATTTGCCAGGTATCAAATGTTATGTTTTGATCTCTGGCTTTCACTCATTCATACTGGCAGAACTCAAAACCACTCTGTTTGTATTTTTATTTCAGCCATAGCAGAAACTCACAAAAATGCCGGCAATGATGCATTTCTTAAAGGTGATTTTGTCAAGGCTATTAACTCGTACACAGAGGGAATTGAAGTAAAATGCAAGGATGAGGATCTGAATGCCAAATTATACAACAACAGGGCATCAGCGTATTATCACTTGGGTAAAGTATCATTCATATTATATTAACTCAACGCATTGTCAACACTGCATGTTGTTCCGTATCCAACATTCTATTGTCTATTCTGCATCTTTGCCCTTTTCCAGTTCCGCCAATTTTTACTTCGCTGCATTCGCAAGGAATCTTATAAAATACTCACAATCTTGCTTTCATGGGTCACTAAACTTTTCTTGCATCACATTAAGTGTTTCGTCGTATCGGATTTGATAACAACTCGAGCGTACGCAAGGTTTACGTGGAGTCTATAAAGTAGACGCTGCCCCCTCAGTTTGTGCGGATTATTCTTTTTAATGTGGGTGTAATAAAACTCTTTTTCAGGAAATTATCCAGATTGTCTAAGTGACGTAAAAGCTGCGACAGCACTACAGCCTTCTTACCTCAAGGCGATTATCAGAGGTGAAAATGAATCTCAGTTGAAAACTTGAATTTTTCCTGAAACAATTATTTTAAACGAGTCTACTTTTTTTTCATTAGGAGCAAACACCTGTTTAAAGTTGAAGCAGTTTGAAGAAGCCATCATCTGGTGTGATAAAGGACTTGCCGTATCCTTTCTTTAGCCTGTTCACAGACCTTCTATTTTCTCTTTTCAGATCTTCTAGTGTGTGTACAAAAAATAACCCCCGCGTGGGATTTATTAATTCGTAATGCACTGGAGAAATAACTAGTTCGCTAACGTACGTGTGGACAGGCTATCCTTTCTTAGAAGAGTAAATACAAAAACCCTGACCGCGTTATTAATTCTTCAGTTTTACTATGTCAACGTTTTTTTTTTCATTATTTCTCATCTTCGTTATCAGTATCCTTTCTTGGATCTGCTGTCAAAGTCTTTAACGATTCTTATTTTTTTCCAGGAGGCCCTATGTGGGCCTCTCTGATAACATGATCTAAGTCTTGATAACTGAAGACGGATAACTTCTGCCCGAGGTGTTTATAACTCAGATAACTCAAGACTAAGTAAGAAAATCAGTCTTACGGGCAAATTCGTTCCGGAAAAAATTCAGAGTTTGCAGTTTCAGCAAAAAATTAGCCTGGGACCAGGCTCCGAAGTGAGGGGAAAGGCAAAACACGAAGTGAAATGGGAAAAATATATATCGGCTAGCGAAGTGCGTCGATGGGTGGGCCGGGGAGGGGGGACGGGCGGTGCCACAGCCACCCTTTCCCTACCCAGACTACCGCTGGGCTTGCTTCGCTCGCCGACTTTTTTCTCCTCTTTCCCCAAGGCGGAGCCTGGTCCCAGGTTACAAGAGATGGAAAAGCATAACAATAAAGAAACCGAGAGAAAAATGTCGTATAAACAGTGTATAGAAGCAATATTGCATTGTTTGCATACGGCTATATGATCGCCCGTTTTGCATTTATTTAGTAGCATGCTCGTTTCTAACTTCGACTCAGATGTTTTGTTTGAATTATGAAACGTTGCTGGTGCTCATAATTAGGGTCCGTTTAAAGGATAATGTTGCACAAAATCCCACTTCTCACAAATTCACGAACAACAAGAATACTTGAAATGAAGACGCCTCAACGATTCCTCCCGGTTGGCGAATCCGGCGCTCTCGGAACCATTCAGATTTCAAGGATTTGGGAATTTTTCTCGCTTTTACAAATAGCCAGGTGGGGCTTGTTTTTTCACGTATATTCACTCAGTGTTTTTAAGGGGTGATTCTTGTTACAAACCTTGTTTTTCGTCTATTTCAAAATATTTTCTTCTAAATCTGACCAAGATTGCATCCAATCAAAAAGTGGCTCCATAATTAAAAGGTTGACATTTTTGGATGATTTCTTGACCTTTTTCAACGAATAAAAGTGGGGGATGTAAAATTGGAAAATAATGGATGTAACATATCAAGCATGAGATGCAGTGTTTCATCACTAGATGAAACGCCCAGAAGAGAGTTAAAAATACGACGCGCAGCAGAGTATTTTTGACGAACTTCGAGGTGTTTCATCTGATGATGAGACACTGTGTGGAATGCCTGATATTGCTTCTCAAACAAAATGATTTTAGAAAGAGAAATCAAGGATGCAAAAATGAGTAGTGTTTCATCTGATTTCCAAACACTCGTTAAACATCAATTCAATTTCCTTTGTATTTTCTTTATGAATTATTAATGAGTTTGAGAAGTGAGGATTGAAGATATGAAGGAAATAATGAGCAGGCAAATACATGATAGTCCACCACCATCACAAGGTTCCCCTGAGCTCATTAGTGGATCAACTGGTTTACGTTTATACCGTTTTCTACTCGTACTTGTTTCATTCCTAAATCAACCCCATTCCCACCAAAGAAAAGAAACAGCTGGAATCCATCCATATCCATATCGTTTACCAAGACCATTGTAGGATACTTTCTAAAACCTGTTTATCGAACTTGACAGTCGTAAGATTGACAATGGTAACAAGGAGCTCTTCAAAATAAGGAGGATAAGCCAAAGGGATACTCCAAAGTCAGAAGCTAACACTGTGAAAAAAACGGTTAGTGGTCGATTTGCTCATATTTTGGGCTTACGGGTAACTGTTCAGCCAAAAAAATGTGCTAAAAACAAATAAATACGTTTTGAAGTAAGTATACACATGGTTCTGATAAGGAAGACATTCACATGAGACTTACCTCAAACCTACCCCGTTTGCATGGTTGGGCATACATTTTAGAGACGTACGTGAAAACCAGTAAACTTATACAATCAAATGTCTCAATAATATCTGATCAAAGAGCAATTCAATTTTACAGGTATTTACTCCATATCAATCATCAACGAATTTGCCCAAAGAAAACCAACCCGTTGAAACTAAAGATGATGAATTTGCACGCGTCATGAGCAATATTGATGATGTGCCAAATCTTTCTGGGAATGTCAACGACATCGTTAACTTTTACCGCCAAAATCTCAGTAGTGCCAAGCATGCGGGAGATAAAGCTAGAGAAGGAGCTGTGTATAGTACTTTTGGTTTGTTTTTTCTGGGTCAATGCGATTACAAGAAAGCCATAGAATATAACGACCTTGCTCTTGATATTTTCAAAGAATTGGGCGACAAGAGACAGGAAGGATATGCGTATCAACGTCGTGGTGATGTTTTCCAAAAGCTATGTAAATTCGAAAAAGCCAGGGAGTACCAAAACCGTGCACTCAGTATAGCAATAGATCTGGGAGAAAAACCTTTGGAAGGTTATGCTTACTACGGTCTTGGTAATGCTTTTCGAGGTTTGTGTAGTTATGATAAAGCAATAGGCTTCTACAAGCGTTGTCTTAGAGTCGCCAAAGGTCTGGCTGACAAGACAATCAGAAGGTCATTAGAAGGTATTGCCTGTAGCAATCTCGGACATGCTTTTGACTGCCTTGGTGACTACAAACAAGCTGAAATTTACCAAAGGCTTCACCTTAGCATTGCCAAAGAGAGGAGAGACAAGTCTGGAGAGGGAGACGCGTACAGAGGTCTTGGCAACGTTTTTCAGGGCCTTGGGAATTTCAGAAAAGCCCAAGAATATTACAGCTTAAGCCTTAGCATTGCCAAAGATGTGCGAAACAAAGAAGCAGTGGCACTGGCATATTTAGGTCTAGCAAACGCTTCCCGCAACCTTGGGGATACAAAAAATGCAATAAAATACTCTAATCTGCATCTCACCTGCGCCAAAGAATTAGGAAATAGGGGAGGAGGTGCGTATTGCAACCTTGGACATATTTATAAAAGCCTTGGAGACTTCAAGAAGTCCATAGAATACTTCAAATGCTACCTTGAAATTGCCAAAGATTCTGGAGACTCGGAAGGAGAAGGGGCCGCGTATGGTGGCCTTGGCAGTGCTTTTGACAGCCTCGGAGATTTCGAAAAGGCAGTTTACTTTCACAAACAACATCTTGATATCGCTAAAAATATTGGAGATAAAGAAGGGGAGGCGATTGCACATGGCAATCTCGGCAACGCTTATCTCAGTCTTGGTGACTTCAAGAAGGCCCTCGACTACTACTTACCCCGCCTGAGTATTGCAAAAGACCTGGGAGATAAAGCAGGGGAAGGACGTGCGTATGGCCATCTAGGCAGCACTTATCAACATATTGGCGATTACGACAAAGCCATGGTCTATTACGACCGGCGTCTCTGTATTGCCCAAGAACTTGGAGACAAGGCTGGGGAAGGGGCTGCCTATGGCAATTTAGGCACAGTTTCCCAAAATATTGGTAACTACATGAAAGCCATAGATTGTCACAAACAACAGCTTAGAATTGGTAAAGAAATAGGAGACAAAGGAATGCTAGGCATAGCCTACAGTAATATTGGACAATGCTTTGAGATGCTGAAAAGTTTACCTGAAGCACTCGAAAATTACCAAACAAGCGTTAAAGTGTTTAATGAAATGAGAAGTCTCCTCCAGTCTGAAGATCAGTGGAAGATTGGATTTCGGAACGAATGTAACCATGCTTACACAGGTCTTTGGAGAGTTTTGTTAAAACAAGAAAAGATTGGTGAAGCTCTGGCTGCTGCCGAAGAAGGTCGGGCCCAGTCACTAGCTGATCTTATGACATCCCAGTATGGTTTAAAAGAATGTCAATACAAAGGAAAACCACTAGAAGAACAGGAATTTGGCATGTTGAACCACACTTTATCAAGTACCACATTCTTAGCTGCAAACGTGGTCGAAAACAAAGTAAATATCTGGGTAATTTCAAAAGAGAAACCCCTTCTTCACCGAGGGAAGACACTTGGCCGTCATTGTGCAAAGTCTGCAGCTGAAACATTACAGTCCTTAATTCAATTTGCCTACAAAAACATTGGTGTTTGTGCTAATGGTAACTGCGAGGATCGGTCTTTAGATTTGTTACGCGAAAACTGCTCTGGTGTGGAGCGGTCATCCAAAAAGAGCTCACAGCCCATTCTCCAAGAAGATATTCATCCCTTGTCAGCCTTGTACAGCTATGTGATTGCCCCAATATTAGATCTAATTGATGGCGATGAAATAATCATTGTCCCGGATGGTCCATTATGGCTAGCTCCATTTGCTGCATTACTGAATCCTTTTTCCAAATACCTGTGTGAATCATTCAAAGTCAGAATAATTCCCTCTCTGACAAGTTTGAAAATTCTTGCTCATTGTCCAGAATTTCACAGCAGTAGTGGAGCTGTAGTTGTAGGAGATCCAGACGTGAGTGGCGTTATCAACAGTCAAGGAAAGCAGCTGCAACAGCTTCCTTTTGCCAGGAAAGAAGCACAGATTATCGGGCAAATTCTAAACGTGGCACCTCTCACTGGAAAATTGGCCACCAAATGTGAGGTACTTAAACAGATAAGTTCGGTTTCTGTAGTACACATTGCTGCACATGGGTGCGCAGAGACCGGTGAAATAGCGTTGAGCCCGAATCCTGAAAGGAAGTCGCAGACCCCTGCAGAGGAAGATTACATGTTGACAATGGCAGATGTGATGAGTGTGAAGCTGCGAGCCAAGCTAGTTGTACTTAGTTGCTGTAACAGTGGTCGAGGAGAGATCAAAGCTGAAGGCGTGGTCGGTATTGCTCGTGCCTTTATGGCTGCTGGTGCTCGTTCTGTTCTGGTATCACTTTGGGCCATCGATGACGAGGCCACGTTGGAGTTCATGAAAAGCTTCTACCATAACCTTGTTAAAGGGCGAAGTGCGAGCGAGTCTCTTAACCACGCGATGAAATGTCTCAGAGAATCCGAGACGTTCAGCGATGTAAAATATTGGGCGCCTTTTACACTTATAGGCGATGACGTCACTCTCGACAAACAAGAAGACATTAAGGTGTCATAAATAAATTAAGAAACTATGTCCCCAAAAGACAGAGAGATGGTATGAAACAAAGTCTTGTCGATCTTCCCACAACGTCATCTGACTGTGAGCAACGTAAATGAGAATTAGATATTTTCTGCCTGAAGCCGTGCCCAAATAATGCCTGTTTGAGTAAAAGAAGCGGTAACTCTTCTCTTCCGCGAAGAAACAAATCACGGATGCGTGGGAGACTAGCAGTCTAAGCAATTGAACAATTTATTTCAATAATAGACTGTACCAAGGTCAATGTCATGTATTATGTTCTGTTTCATTTTTCGGACAAATGAAGTACTGTGGAACCTACAAAACAAAGAGCCAAGGGACTGGCAAAATTTGTTCGCTTTCACGCGGTTTCGTTTCATTGAAGTTCTTTTCCATGCATATATTTTACTATTACTAGGTAAAGAAAATCAATCGTTATGCCGAGGACTTCGTTATATAGAGGTTCATGTCCCACTATAATAACACAGAATTGGTAATTGTCCCCTTAAATTTGTAGAGAAAACTAATTAGAAGGCTTAAAAGTTGTGAGTTTTTGTGCTATTATAGAAGGCAACGAGGAATTAAATGTTAAAGGAGCAGTGTCCCGACTCATACATATATATCGTGTTTTCCCAGTAAGCTAGTTTCAGCTGTAGTTTTAAGCAGTATCTGATTCTTATCGTGCAGCAGTACAAAAGATAAATAATTAAGAAAGAAAAGTTAAAGCTCTTTCAATCAGGGTTCATTTAATTTGATCAAGTCTAATTCACTTCCTACCTTTCGGCATTGCACAGACGTTTTTTAAAAATTACGGTTCATACTTGGCAATGCAACATGAGATAAGAACTGATATTTTTCGAGAATTGTGCATAGAATGCACCTGAACATGAAAGAGTTTCTTATTTAATCCCTTAATTCACTCTTTAAGTCTTCAAAAGAAAAAGGAAAGAGATAAAAGACCGTGCAATTTGTTGATGAAACAGTCAAATCTCTTAAGAAGGACCACCCTTTGGTACACGCAAGCGTCAGCCTCAGAGTGTTTTCCCTTCTCTGTGTCTCTTTAGCCGTTTCACCACTAATACAGGGTGCAAATTTCTTTTTGAAAAATCCTACGAAATATATATAGTGCTGTGTCGTTGGCAGGCAAAGCGCACAAAATCTGTTTTATCAAGTGAGGTACTACCATAAAGAGATTGGAAGGCTCAGGTTTTGAGCACCAACCAATTTTTAGTGCGAATTGGCGCCGTGGATGGCAGGTGGTGAATGCCTGGGGACTCGGAAACCAGGCACAAATCAGCAGAATGAAAGGATTTCATGTTGATTCCGTGCCAATTTGGAAGGTTACTGACTGTTCTAAATTACTGCGACTTTCCGTGTCACCTTCGTAAAGCGAAAGACCACAGTGAATGAAACGAGAATCCTAGAGGAAAATCTTTCTTAGCTTTGCACCTGTCATGAAATATCTGAACTGGATTCGCCAATTGCACAATGGCCCACAGTGGAGAGATATCTTCTTTAAGCGTGATCTAACTTTAGCTAATTTTAACTCATACCCCTGTTATCACGCCCAGATCATTCACTAACTTTAGCCATGAGACGGGGGCTGATAGGCGAAGTATAAGTGAAAAGGGAGAAAGGGCTTTCCTTTGGCGTTAATTTTCGATAAGCCCCCTTAATAGAGGAAGAGCCGTGAAATGGAAAGCGATTTTACAGTTGACAAACTCCGGTAATCTGAAATCTGTATACTTTCCTTTTGTAGCCCAACCTCTCCTCTCATCGTTATTAGCCAATTAGAGCCCCCATCAAACACAGCTCGACGCAGCCCCAAAATGATTTCCTTTAGGGTCTAGAACACGAAAATATTCTTTTTCAATAAGGAAAAACCCCAAACCATACCGGGAGAAACCGCAAAATGAACTTATGATTTTAAGGGCTGAGTACGGTGCAAAATACTGAAAAGACATTTTTATCTGGGAGACACACTGACAAGTAAAGGATACCAGAAGATTCGTCAGGGATCTGGGAGAGTTGTCACATATGCGACCCGCCCGATCTGAGAAAAAGTCTCTGTATTCTCTTCAATCAAATGGCCGGAAGTGAAAAATTGTTTGGGAGGGATCAGTAACGTCCGTATGAAAAATATTTACCACATTTCTACCCAAACCTTACCTTGCGGTAATAGAATAGAGGACGGTGGGGTTTGTTCCCGGTTTGTTGAAACTCGATATTTTCAATCCGTGGAGCTGCCAGCCTCCCACCTGCGTCGAAGCCACTAGAAGATCTGCGGAGGAGCTCGTTATCATCCCTCCCAAACCATATCTGCCAGGATATCGTCAACTGCCAAAATTGTTGCGAAGATAGCGAAAAACATGGGAGGCTAAACGGTAAGACGAGAATTTCTCTTTGTGAACTTTCGCCCATGAAAATCCTGTCGTCCGGTTAATGGAGAAGAAACAGTCTAGCGACGCGCGAGAGACGTGCTTGGAGCGAGTGACCAGGGGCAGACATAGTAGGGAGAAGTTATTAAATTAGCGATTGAATTCATCTTGTGTGGTTGCGTTCTTATTTCACGTGATGAATGAGTTTTATAAACCACTGATCCAACAAGGAGAAATTTGATGCTGATCACTCTTAGGGCCGTTAAAGGTTTAACCAAATCAACCAATCAAACAGTCAAAATCCTTCCACTTACGTCCTCATGTTCATGCCTTCTTTAGCGAGAAAGAGAAAGGAAGAAATACGATGTTGAAAAACAAAAGTCTTACGAAAAACGGCAAGAGGAATCAATTTGGGTTTCTGGGGAATTGCTTACCTACCCCTCCCCTAAGCCAACAGTGGGGAGGTGGGTAGTTTTCCGCAAACCTAAATTGATCCTACATTAAACCAGTGGATATACTTTGGAGATTTTGCAGTTTGACGAGTGCTCCAACGAAAGAAACTCAGAAATGACTAGATTGAGCAAACCGACCGTTCCCTCTCTCTTAAACGAGTATGACATTTCCTTGTTTCTTGAAATTTCTGTTCTCCACTTCTTCTTGAAGGGGCAAGTCCATTCAATTTTTCAGAGGAATGAGTTACTGTACTCACAATAAACAATTATCGGGTGAGGTTTTTGTGGTATCCGGAATGATCAAGGTCGAGAGCCGTAGGCCGAGGCTGATAACTCCTACTGAGACCTTAATTATTTAGGATATCACACAAACCCAAATTAATAATTGCCGTTTTATCATACATTGTTTTGAAGAAAATGGCGACAAACACAAGGAAAACGTAAGGAACCTGAATTGATATAATTATTATTGGAAATCATGCATCGAGCGTGTAACCTACAGATTAGTCAGTTATATTATCTGCTAGGAGATAACTAACTAATCTGTAGGTTGCGCTGATTTCCAAAATTAGCCATTGGCTCTTAGTGAATGAGAAGACAAATAGTGACCGCAATGTAGCATAATGAGGAATAAGGGCCCGGCTTCCTTTACACCTGTATTTTTTACATTGTAAGTACAACTCAAAAATCTTTAAAACTCGCCAAAACGGCTTTGAAAAGGCAAAAGACACAACACAGACACAAGGTTAAGTCATTTTTATCTCGAATATTTTTATAGTACGTATTTTGTTTATTCTCAGAAATTCTCTTATAAAAATCTAGAATAAATTTTTGCCATATAATTATTGTCACAAATAGAAGCATATTATGCTACTTTTGCGAGCACAGTTTATTAAAGCCTACAATATATAGTTCAAACTTGATCTCGTTCAGAAGAGATTGAACTCTTTCTTTCAACTGATGAAGTTCCTCTTCTGTAAGAATTTTTGTCCAACGGTATTTCTTGAAGGAATTTGGATCTTCTTCCATTAACAATTACCCTTCTGTGAAAATTGTTCGGCATAAATTAGCGACAAAAATTCTATCATATAAGTATAGGGTCCTTTCCATTATGACAGACTGGCTAATTAGAGAGCAGTGAAAAAACCAACGAAGGAAAAATGGAACGCCAAAGTTAAAGACAATTACTGACTGAAGAGAAAACAAGGAAATTAAGGTCAAAACTTTTTAAAATGACATTACGTTTTTTGTTGTCGATTTCGCTTCTCTAATCACATGCCCGACGTAAGCGGGCAAGCCCCTACCGTGGAGAATGAAAACGCTTACGACCCTTTTTCTAAAACGAGGTGAAAATCAGCAAAGGAAGAAGCCGATTATAGGAGTCGGCCCCGACAAGGTAACACAACGAAATCGCGAGGAAAAGACTGGACGCAACCTCTAGAGCCCAATTTGCCGCTTTTACATGTCTTTTTTAGATCCGCACGTCGGAGCCGTAATTATCACATTACCAACAAATAAAAGAAATAAGACATCTAGGTGTTTGTAATCTGGATCAAAGACAATAAGGAAACAGCAAAGAGTAGCCTTGGGGAACATACCCAAACAAAGGCGCCACGACTGCGTGCTAACCCGGGCTCTTCATTTCGATGTGGAAAAACTATGCATAGCTAGTGCAAAGGAATTCACGAAAGGACAGAAGAGTTTTCGTTTGCATTACATGTAAACGGCCAATATTTCGGCTAGTGAAAGGGCAAGCAAACAGAAACAGACACTTATAGAGTGTGAAATGGGGGCCATGTTGGTGTCCCAGACCAGTCGTCCTGTGGGAGTTGAATTTCGTTCTTATGCAAACGCTTTCTTTTGTTTCAATAAATTTGCGTAGACTCTGGTTACGTTAGTGAAAACACTCTGTAGTAGGGTACGAATATTGTCATCAGGGTCGCTCAGCAACGCGCATGTCACAAGCCTAAAGAGATAGGGCGACGTAAAGAGATAGACGCAAAGCAGCTGCTGTTTGTTTGCAATTTTATAACCGATCAGTTACACAGCTATCGAAAATTTTAAAACAGTTTTTTATGGATAATGGGTGATATCATAGTTTATTCATCTCTTCAGTACAACTGCGGGAAAAAAATTAAATATGAATTCCCCTGTACTACCCCCTCAAAAATTAATCGTTCCTCGGGAAGTTTGCCTCCTGCTAGGTTTCAATTTGTTTGCTGTACTGTGGGTGCATATTTTTGTAGTATACTCGTATACTACAAAATTCGTTAATATAGATTTCGTAGCCTTTCTCTCCGTAGAAAATGTCATGAGTTTAAGGTAGCACGAGCATTTTAAGCATTTCCACTTTTACAAAATGTTACGTTTGGGGAAGGCGTAAGCTTGCTTCAGCGAAGACTCCAGACAGTTCAATGGTCAGTCGTCCGGTAAGTTTTTTTTTCTTTATCTTTATCGACCCTTTATATGAGAAGTTTTTAAAAGCTTTCATTTGTTGTACTTTTATGAGGTGTGCAGATTTCGAGAACGGTTCTAAAATTTTCTTTTTGCGACCGCGATCAGATTTATATACTAATAGAGCGTTTTCACGTGACGTCACGGCGGCCATATTGGTGTTCCAAAGCAATAAAACGGGGGCCATGTTGGTGTTCCAAGAAAATCCTCTGGGAGTCGAACTCTTTTCTTTAACGCTTTCTTTTGTCCCAATAAATTTACATAGAAGCTGGCCACGTGAGTGAAAACACCCTATATGACAGACGAGTCGACGAGTGTAATAATTTGAAAAGGCGAAATTTATATGTACAACTTGAATCTATTTAAATTACGACAGGTGCTAAAATATTATGAAACCATAGTTACAGCCTCTCTATAGAATATTCTGTAAATCATTAAATATTCACAACTCAGTCAAAACAAACCGGCACGTGCTTGAGATGTTATTTAAATGGGGGATTACCTACTTTAAAATCACACATTTCTTGTAAAAAAAGGTTGCATTTGTATATTTGAGTAGTTATATAAATGGGTGCTCTGGCTACATTCAAAACTACTTTTTTCTGATTATCCCTGGCGAGCAAAGCGAGCTAATTGTAGAGTCAATAAATCATACATTTTAGGGATTATTTGGAAGTCATTTGATTTGACGGACTTCGAATTCTTGATTAAAGACTGTTTGAAAAAATACTTCTTAAATTAAAATTCGCGAAAAAGTACAAAAATCATGACAGAGAATAACCACTAGTAACCAGTGGAAAAAAGTAGTTTTGAGTTGAGCCGGAACACCCATTTAGATAAGTACTGACGCTCAAGTTGGGTAATGTACCAGGAGGAAAGCCGTCAAATGACGATCGGGCAGGTGTCTATTTATCTTTATATCAACGAATCAAGCTTTATTAGCCCTACCCGGAGGTATGTGAAAGTGTTATTGACATCGCAAAAGGATTGCATAATCCTTGTCAAGGAAAAATTGACGCTCGACCAAACATTTAAATTCTGAAAAGACGAAACTTTTGGGTTACGCACTAAACATAGCGGTAAGTCTTTGGCGACCCAAGAGTCCGCAGTAAGTGGAATGGATGCATGAATAGTTGGTATTCCATTGCTTCTATCTGATATCTATGAACAAAACAAGCTTAGGCAGGTTAACAGAGTCATGTCAGAGGTGTCGTGTCTTTGGAGTTACGAAATGAGAACGCTTATAGATGTTCTTCTTAGTTCATGTCAGGAAAACGAACTAAACTCACCGGAAGGGATACTTGGACATCAAATTTCACTTCCTTCTTGTTGTTTGTGTGTTATTGATATTGACAATATCAGGTCTGCTTCAAACGTCGTCGTGCTACTGCCGTGCTAAGCTGTCTCGACTGTAGCTCGACTGTAGCACAACACTAGCACGACTTGGTTTCAGACGTCGAATTTTATTCAGTCGAATAGAAAGGTTGTTGCCGAAAACAAAACACAAAAAAAAAGAAACGATTTTGCAAACTTTTAAATGTATTCTAATGTATTCATAATTTAGGAATTGAGTTCGGCACGGCAGTAGCGCGACGTTTGAAACCAAGTCGAACTACAGCCGTGTAGCACGGCAAAGGTTGCTGTGCTACACGGCAGTAGCACGACTTGGTTTTAAACCCCTCGCTACTGCCACGCGAAAGTCGACTTTAATTCGATCAATTTAGTTCGGCACGGCAGTAGCACGGCGTTTGAAACTGACCTTACTTGTAAAAACAAGGGCCGTACACAAAGGAGTTTCATGTAATTTTAGGGAGGTGAAAAAGTTTAAGAATATGATACAACTGTACCCCGAAGGGGAGGTGAACAGTGGTGGTAATATACCGAGACGCGAAAGGTCGAGGTATTTATCTAGCACTATGAACCGACCCTAAGGGGGATAGTTGTTTTATTATTTACCAAATCAGTTGAATAAAAATCAAAAAGAACCTTTCTGTAAATAAAAGACGTCACTTAGTTACAGTTTGTTTACGTTGCAATTGACGTTGTTTTTTTCATTTTTTATGATTTTGTTGCAAATTCGGTAAGAAAATTTTTTTCTACCGACCAGTAAACGCCGACAAGCCAAATTTTGTCCCTTTCTTGGTGTTTGTTAGTGCAGCTGCTTCAATTACCGTTAAAATTTCTTATTTCGAAACTGTCGCGAAACGAGAAGCCATTTTGAATACCGTCCCAAAACAGTGAATATCCAAGGATATTCTGGGTTACGGGAGCCAATCAGAAGGCGCGAAAATCGCTAACCACTGATTTGGTGAATACTAAAGAGTAATATTATATTTGGAAGGAAATCACATGGCCGCCCGGACTTTTAGAAAGAAAAAACAACAAGAAAGTCGTGTCTTTTCAGCGTTGTTTTTTATGTTTACACTAACGTGGATAACAGAGAAAGAGCTAGAGCGAGTTATTGAAAACAAAGGAGACGAATTTCGTGGGAAGAAAAACATGGAAAATCAAAGCGGCGGTGAGAAAATAAGAAATGCTAGCGGCCAGCAAGGTGAAAATGAGCGGCAGTGAAAAATAAAAGCGAACATGAACACAGGAAACAAAATATTGGTAAGCACATACGACAATTCCTCCATAAAAATAATGTGTAACTAGGAAGTTTGACGTTTTAGTCGTACAAAACAGCGTTGTAGTCGTACAAAACAACGGCAAGGGAAAGACAAAAAAGCGTGCTGCACGTGCACATTTGTTTTTTGCTAATTAGAAGAAAAAGTGTGCTGCACGTGCAATTTGTTTTTTTGCTAATTAGATCTATTAGTCTTGAAGCCATTTTCATTGTCGTCCTCGTTTAGCATTACACGATCAATTTTTTTTTGTTTACACGTATTATTAACCAGAGCTTCGCTTTTAGCCCTGGCTAAATCTATATTTTATGATTTCTCTTATGTTATAAGAATGGTCTAGAGGCTTATAATTTGACTGATGACGGGCCAGTTTTATATATCTTGTAAATTTAGACACAACGGTAGAACAACTCTTTGAATTACAAGTGACTGGACTCGACAATTTCTGTCGTGGTTACGTCATGGTTGGTAAAGCCTTGAGTCAAACGTTGTGTTTGAATTGCGCCCATTGTGTTCGTAAAGTCTCTTAAGCCCCTTGCAAATGGATGCAACATTGTTGGTTGTCATATGTTGCGACCTTTTGCACACTCTGTTGGGCGTTGTCGCGTGTTGTTGGGAGTTGTTGCACAAAGTTAGACACCAGTCAAACGTAGCCCAACAATGGTGGATCCGTAATGCAAAGCTCCTCCAACATTGTTGGGGCCAAGCGCGCGCATTGAAGTCTTATGGTCTGTATCCTTCCCACACCGATGCACTGCAGGTCCTAACATTGTTGGGAGTTGGAGTTTCCTTTTCTCAGGATTCGAGTCCTTAAATTGTCAAATCTAAAAACAGTTGGTATTTGAACAGGAGAAAGGTCCAGTTGTTCAGCCACTAAGCTGTATAATTATTTCTAGAAAATGCAATTTTCGAGGATACATATAATATGTGTACAGAAATTACTAAAGGTACACTATTCCAATAATTATATACAGGAATAAACATTCCTGGTTATAATATTTGTACACTCTTAAATCAGAAAAACTTATTCAAAACGTTGAAATCCTATTTTTATAATTTTGTAGTTCACATGCCATTAATAAATTTAAAACCTAATGAAATCCACATTTTTCCCCTAACTATGCTAGTGGGGCAGAGCAAATGCCTGCAACAAATAATTCAAATCAAACATAACAGGTTAAGAATGTCAACTCTTCTAGTTAAATTTACATTTGCTGTTAGGAGGACTGTCAATTAATTTGATATCTCTAGGCATGGTGATGTATCCTAGTTAAGTACATTAGAAATAGGTAGTAGAAAACTACGCACTATACTAGTAGCTATTTGGCAGTAGTTGTTAGTATCTGTTACACGGGTCAAGTAAAATCACTCTATGTAATTTGGTGTGTAGTAAGTTAGGTGTCCTCAATTAGTTTACAACTGTGTAAAGTAAGTAACTATCATTATCATTATATTTTATAAGAATACTAATTTTATCAACACAGGAGCTGTGGTAAGGGGTTCAGTTAAAGCTACAGGCGAAATGAATGTCACACATCCTGTAAAGAAAAAAATAGAGGACAATGACTATGAGAATGACTTTGAGGAGGACACTTTAAGAGGTGTATATAAACTGAATAAAACGAGTTTAGTATAGTAGTTGACGTTATAACATAGGTTTCAGTATTAATCGCTATTTGGACAACGAGCACAGAATTTTTAAGTTTGTCTAGTCTTGATCTTGGGAAGCCTGTGTAGCTACCGGTTTGTTTGTAGTCGTAGCCTATTCCACGTGTTGAATTAGTTGAGTGCGGCGCAAAGTAAGAGAGCGGGAGAAAAATAAGGAGATGAGGTTGCGGGAGAGAAAGTCTCACCCCTTACCCCACCCCCTCGTTGTTTTTCCTGCTCTCATCTCTTCGCGCCGTCCCCACGATCTGAACACCTGGAACAGGATAGCTGTAGAGCGCGCACATTTTCCCCCATTCCCTCGCGGCTTCCCCGCTCGTTCAGGGGCACGCTTCCCACAGAAAACCGCCGTTTGTCAGAAAGTGTGAGTAAGGAAGGTACGAACAGTTACAGTACGTTCCCGGTACGTGCTTCCTATCTCAGACAGTTCACCAGTCTTATTTTAAACCCAGTAACGAACCTTGGTCGCGGGGTAGTGTTATACTAAGTCTTAACTAAAATATGGAATGGCAGGTTTATTTTAATGCTGACTATCCACCGTCTGTTTGAAGTCTTATACCACTTGAACTCTCGATCACTCGTACTTTTAATCACTCAATAAAAATAGTTCTACGTTGTTGAATATGACATCAGCGTGTGCCTGCCGTACGAGCGCTGTACAGACTGTAAGGAAGGTGCAGGGGTGACTCTGCAAGTAAGGGGATCGACAAAGGAGTCGAAGACATGCACCTCGCGCTTTTCTGGGCCAACATTTAACCAGTTCAGTCCATTTCTCAATCAATAACAACGAAAGTAAGTTTGTAAAGAAACTGTGGTGTCGGTAGAGAAGTAAAACTTACACAAAGACTTAGTTTTATCAACTGAGCTGATAATTAAAGCAAATCGGCAACGTAGAAAGATCATGATTAACTGACTTTCAGATTGCTAGAACTTTGTTAGAGTGAATTGGTCTGACTAATTTACAGCTGTAGTCTAGTAAATCCACGGGACAAGTGAACCTATCACAACAGTTGTGTTGGGAGGTAAAATAGGATGCAAGGCTTGTGCTCAGACTTCCTCAGGAACCGTGATTGTTTTCGTTTTAGAAAAAGCAGAAGTACTCAAGAATGCAGGCAATGGGGCATACACAAAGAAAGATTTTGCCAAATCCATTTTCTTTTACACGGAAGGACTCAAAATTCAATGCGCGGATAAAGAACTTGTTTCCAAGCTGTACAACAACAGATCGACGGTATACTTCTATTTAGGTAATATACTGAATGTGGGATCAACATGCAACAAACTTTCTAACTGAGGGACGTGGCATTTACGGATACCCCTAAAGACTTCCTTTAATATTCAGTCTAGAGAGTGCACACTCATTGGTCTCGCTTGTGTAAGCAGCGATACGGCAGCCATATTGAATTTATTAGATTTAAGGAGTATTATGAGATGCTTGGGGGGGGGGGGTTGAGGGGGGAACTCGTTCAGTATTTAGGCGCGCTTCTCGGGCAAAAAGAGAACTTCACTGTATATTTCTTGTGAAAAGGCGAACATTATGACATCCAGACACGGCACATCGATCTTTTTTTCCCATTACAATCATTTTCTAGGAAAGCTTAAAGAAAAATTGGCCCAAAAAGCGCGCGTAAATACTGAGCGAGTATATCGAATCGTGCTCATGCCCCCTGGGCATCCTACAATACTCCATAAATCTGATTAATTTAATATGGCCGCCGTATGTGTAAAAAGGTCTACTTTTCGAGTAAGGGTGCCCGGAATTTTATTTTGATTATTCTTCTTACGAATGATTATCATATGGGTATCTTTTTTAGAGAATTACCATGATTGTCTGAATGACGTAAAAGCTGCAACAGCACTACAACCGTCTTACCTCAAGGCGATTATCAGAGGTGAAAATGAATCTCAGTTGAAAATCTGAAGCTTATCTCTCTTCATGAGAAATGATAAATTAGTCGACTTTGTTTCACTAGGAGCGAGCGCCTGTGTAAAGTTGAAGCAATTTGAAGAAGCTATCATCTGGTGTGATAAAGGACTTGCCGTATCCTTTCTTAGATAAATGCACGCTGGCTCGTTGCACAACTATTGTTTTCTTTACTTTTAATACTTTACTATCAACTCACTTTTTTTAGCCCTCAGTAAATTAGAAGTTGAATCAATGAAGACGATTTGAAAATAAGATGATCTGTCAGTGGCGAGTTTAACGGTTTACATTTTTAACCGTAGCCGCTATTGATATGTTTTTTTTTTTTGTTTTTTTTGTTTTGTTTTTTTTTTTAATATGTGCAGAAAAAGATTTGATTTTTTTAAACAACAGCTGTTACTGTTCTTCCTATTGTCACAACTACAACTTCTAATGCCAAAAACTTATGTAAGGCCTAGGTTAAGAATGAATTTAGATTATTTTCTACACCTTTACCCTTGTAAGATTGACAAGGACAACCAGGGTCTGTTGAAGATAAAGAGTTGTTCTATCAAGGAACGCGAAAAGCTGTCAAAACAGGGAGGGGACGAAGACGCAACAGAAGAGGGCGATTCAGGAAACAAACCAAAATCTTTTGATTGTACATGTAAGTAAACTTCAAACAAAAAGCGGGCTTGTTAACCAGGGTCTTCACTTTAAGTGGCTCTGTACAATATTTTGTATGTCAGACAACATTTTCAGTTTAGATTAATCTCTGGCCTCGGCTAGTCCAGTTACTAGCAAACCTTTGTATGTATTTTTGTTTCAGTAATTGCGGAGACTAGCAAAAATGCTGGCAATGATGCATTTCATAAAGATGATTTTGTCAAAGCTATAAACTTGTACACAGAGGGAATTGAAGTGAAATGCAAGGATGAGGATCTGAATGCCAAATTGTACAACAACAGAACATCAGCTCACTATCACTTGGGTAAATATCATATTCATATTTACGCATTGTCAACATTACATTAAATTCCGTATCCAACATGCTGTTCTCTGTTCTGTATCCCAGCCCTTCTTCGTAAAGACACTTTTGGGATCTCCATGTAACTGCCGTAAAATTCCGAAAATAAGCCCCGGGGCTTATATTTTTCAAAGGCCCGTTTTGAGGGGATTATCCATGGAGGGAAATTTCCGTTTCAAAATCGATTGGGCTAGCCTTAAAGTTGGAAGTAAATTTACCGTTTTTGCTTTGTTTTACTTTGTGTTTGAGCGCAATGTTCCAAATACAAGCCCCAGGGGGGCTTATATTTGGAGGGGTTTATTTTCGGAATTTTACGGTATCTCTATTGCCCCATTGATGAATCAGGATAAAGTCTTAGGTGAGCGACCTTTTTACAGCTTAAGAAAGTAACAGAGGGGGAAGGGCGGTGGGTTCTCGATAGACCTCGATAACATCGTCTCAAAGCAGACAGTGCCTGGTCTCTTGATTTACGTGTTCATTAATGGCTGGAGTCCCTGAAAACCGTTTGTCCGTTTTATGTGCCTTAATAGGTTCGATTCATGTATCTTCCCGTTCCGCCAATGTATTCTGCGCTGCATTCGCAAGGAATCTTATAAAATACTCAATCTTGCTTCCTTGGGTTACTTAAGGAACTTAGATCGCACAGAATGCAAAACAAAACAGGCACTGCCACTCAATTATGAGACTCCTGAATAAAGCATAATTTTAAGAGCTAATGTTTTCGAGCTGATAGGGCAATTCTTTCTAAGCTACTTGAGGATTATTCTTTTTAATAAAAGAATAATAAGAAAACATTCTTGACAGAGATGTGATGGCGAACGATGGGCCTGCTCAATACCTTAAAAAGATGATTTGTCAATTAGTGACACAGGCGGCTCAGAGGGAAAAATTCGAGTAATCCCAATACTCCCTGTGTCACTGATTGTAAAATCATCTTTCTTATGTATTCAACAAGCTCCAATTTCACCATCACATCTGTATCACTGCGCATAAGTACATATCAACATTTTTGACCAAGCAGTATGCAGGTTATTTGTCACTTAAACCTTGTTCAGTAGTGCCCTTACCTTCCATGAGTCTCTTGTAGCTTAGTGGTAGAGCTTATGGACTAGCAGCCTGAAGGTCATAGCTCCGGCCTCTCCTATTGGACCGCCTGTGTTACTGATTGAAAAGTTATATTTCTCAAAAAACTCTTTTTCAGAGAATTACCGTGATTGTCTGACTGACGTAAAAGCTGCGACAGCACTACAGCCGTCTTATCTCAAGGCGATCATCAGAGGTGAAAATGAATCCCGGTAGAAAACCTGATTTTTTTTCCTCCATTTAATCATTTTAAATGAGTCGACTTTTTTTCCCTAGGGGCGAATACCTGTTTAAATTTGAAGCAGCTTGAAGAAGCCATCGTCTGGTGTGATAAAGGACTAACCGTATCCTTTCTATGTTCTGTCTATCTCTTCGCAGACCTTCTTTTCCTCTCTTTTGAGGTCTTTATGTGCGCGTACGAAAAGCAGCAACGCACTGGATAAATTACTCAAAAAAGGGAAGGAAAAAGCATGTGTGGACAGGCTATCTTTTCTGAGAGGAGCAAATAAAAATCCCTGACCGCACAGATTATTACCTTCTTTACTTTTACTACGTCAATGTCTCTTTCTTTTTTACCTTTGAGTAAATTAAGCTTGAATCGATAAAATCGGTTAAAATATTAAGGGGGGAGTACGGTTAAAAGTATTATTTTTTGTTGATTTCCACTCTTTTTTCTTAAATATCAGGCCAAGACTTCATTCAATCCAAAAATGACTCAATTAAGTTACAGGCCTTAGTTCAATAGCCTGAGAACAGCAGACGCATTTCCGGTAGTCGCTTCTCTCCCTCCGAAAAATAGCGTCTGCGAACCCCAGCGGCAAAACGATTTCCGTGACGTAAAACCTTTTGAGCCAATCACGGTTTAGCTCTTAAAATCAAGGAACTAACTCACGAGACTTCTCGCAAGATCGTGAGCGTTGGATACAAGTCGAAATTGAAAGGACGACGTAGCTTGTCTATGGCCGCCCATAGAATAATTAATAAATTATAATTATAATTAGAATAATTAATAAAGCTATCTATCTATCTATCTCTATCTCTTTCTCAGAACCACGCGTTTACGAAAGTTAATTTGCCAGGATTGTGGGACTGATTGACGAAATAAGCATCAAGAGGATTTATATCGAAGAAAAGATTACAGGACATTTTTTATCTATTTGCCTTCAGAGTCAATGATTTATCACACCTAGTTTTTTTGGTCATATTCGAAACGATATATGTCCTAATGAAAGTAGACGCATCATGCCGTTTGTTGCTTCTGTTCCTTTCTGGTTCCCGGCAGGAAAGTATGCTTTGGAGAACTCTTCAATAGTTTGTCGTGTGCCGCTTTAGATATTTTTTAGTAGATATCCTTTATCTTTGAAAGCTAGTACGTGTGGTAATTGATTTCCCATGCGTGGTTGCTTCTTGGTTCAGACAGAACTTTGATCAGATCGAAAGCATTTTATATTTGTTCTTATATTTCTTTACATACATGTTCTTTTCAAGGTTTTAATTTCCATAGTTTTTTTTGAGATGAGTCGAAGCGTCGTAGCTGAAATGTCATCTTGATCTACTGCTGTAACTATTTATTTTGACGCTATGTCTGGCCCAGGTTTATAATATTTCAGATCATTGTGTTGTGGCGATACTAGAATTATCAACGAGCGATTATCAGAGATTTCTGAATCAGTCAAGGATATGTCTGTATAATTGATTCACATCCTTTTGTCAGCGCTGGTTAAACTGAAATAAATAAGTCTGAGCGCGATGTCATTAAGCTACGTTACTTTCCTTTCGCTGTAGCGATTATTTTGTCCAGGTTTTGTTTATGTCACGTACTACCGTATTTTACAAAGCGAAACCAAAGGCCCACATCACATACATAGCTTAAGAAGCAGTTACTTCATAAAGAAGTCAGCATTCAACGTCGCAGGAAACCTTGTTATGGTCGTGAAATTCACGTTCCAAAGCGTATTTGGTAACTGTCGCCGAAATCCAAGACACTTCAGCGCGCGAGGTCGAAAGGAGTCACTCGAGCTGTATTCTATCCTTTGATCTGATTGGCTAACATCAAAACAAAAGGTTTTACGTCACGGAAATCGTTTTGCCGCTCGGGTTCGCAGACGCTATTTTTCGCAGGGAGAGAAGGGACGACCAAAAATGCGTCTGCTGTTCGCAGGCTATTAGGTTTATAATTATTTGTAAATTTTTGGATGATCTTTCAAATGTCTTTAATGTGTAAAATTTAGGGGGGAAGATGTTTGAAATTTGGAGAAAAAGGGAAATGTTGGATTTGTGGGTTTTTAAAAACTGAAATATGAAGTGAATAATTAGTAGAGAATTACTCGGAACCAATCAGATTTCAGGATTTGGGAATTCTTCTCGCTATTACAAATAGCCACGTGGGGCTCGTTTTTCACATATATTCACTCAGTATTTTTAAGGGGTGATTCTTTTTAAAAGCCTTGTTTTTCGTCTCTTTCAACCCAAAAAGTGGCTCCACAATAAAAAGTTAGGTATTTTTGGATGATTTCTCGACCTTCTCCAGTAAATAAAAACTGGGGATGTTTGAAATTATATAAAATTGGAAAATATTGGATTTGAGGATTGAAGGTAAGAAGGAAGTAATGGGCAGACAAATACCAGATGGTCCACCACCACAAGGTGCTCCTGAGCTCATCAGCGGATCAACTTACCTTTTTCTTCCCTTGTTTCTTTCATTCCTAAATCAACCCCATTCCCACCAAAGAAAAAAACAGCCGGAATTCATATCCATATCATTTACCAAGTCCATTGTAGGATACTTTCTAAAACCTGATTATCGAACTTGACAGTCTTAAGATTGACAATGGTAACAAGGCGCTCTTAAAAGTAAGGGGGATATGCCAAAGGGATACTCCAAACTCAGAAGCTACCACTGACTGTGGAAAAACGGTTAGTGGTCGGTGTACATAAGATTTTGGGCTCACGGATAACTGTTCAACCAAGAAAATGTGTTAATCGCAAATACATACGTTTTGAAGTAAGTACAGTAGAACCTCGATATAACGAAGGGCCGAGGGACTGAGGAAATTTGTTCCTTATATCCAAGGTTCCTTATATCGAAAACCTAGATAAGGAATTTTTTGGTAAAACAAGCAAAATGTTCAGTCTTTATATCGAGGTAGAATGAATGATTAATTTCCAACGCCCAGCATTTCCGGATCTGAACAACTTCTATAATAAGCATTTGTATACGGAGCTATTGTCTCAGTTCAGAGCTGTTAGCTACGGCACTAGAAACACAAGAACAGGCAAACAAAACCTCTTAAAATTACTGTACACATAAATTTTATCCTCGTTGCTCTGTTTTGAATTCATCTTTAACTATCTTTTGGTCACATGTTGACATTTATTCGTTACATCGAGGTATATTTTATGTTTGCGTTTCTGGGTTGTGTTCGTTATAACGAGGATTTCGTTAAATCGAAGTTCGTTATATCGAGGTTCTGTTCCATACATTTTATTGTAATTTTGGCTGGGCTGAAGAAAATCATTCGTTATACCGAGGACTGGTTGAATAGAGTTTCCACTGTATACACATGGTTAAGATAAGAGAGACATTCACATGAGACCTACCTAGCTCAAATCTACCACGATTGCATGGTTGGGCACACATTTTAGAGACGTACGCGAAAACCAGTACACCAATACAATCAACTATCCTAACTAATATCTGATCAAAAAGCAATTCAATTTTACAGGTGTTAACTCCATATCAACCATCAACGAATGTGCCCATAGAAAACCAACCCGTTGAAATAGTAGATGATGAATTTGCACGCGTTATGAGCAATTTTGTTGCTGTGCCAAATCTTTCTGGGAATTCCAAAGACATCGTTAACTTTTACTGCCAAATACCCAGTAATGCCAAGCAAGCGGGAGATAAAGCTAGAGAAGGAGCTGTGTATAGTATTCTTGGTGGGTTTTTTCTGGATCAGTGTGATTACAAGAAAGCCAAAGAATATAACTACCTTGCTCTCGATATCTTCAAAGAATTGGACAACAAGAGACAGGAAGGAAATGTGTGTCAATGTCTTGGTGATGTTTTCCAAGAGCTCTGTAATTTTGAAAAAGCCATTGAGTACCAGAACCGTGCGCTCAATATAGCAATAGATCTGGGAGAAAAACCTTTGGAAGCTTCTGCTTACTACGGTCTTGGCAATGCTTCTCGAGGTTTGTGTAGATATGATGAAGCAATAGGCCTCTACAACCGTTGTCGTAGTGTCGCCAAAGGTCTGGCTGACAAGACAATCGGAAGGCCATTAGAAGGTGTTGCCTGTAGCAATCTCGGACATGCCTTTGACTGTCTTGGTGAATACAAACAAGCTGAAATTTACCATAGGCTTCACCTTAACATTGCCAAAGAGAGGAGACACAAGTCTGGAGAGGGAGACGCTTACATAGGTCTTGGCAACGTTTTTCTAGGCCTTGGAAATTTCAAAAAAGCCCAAGAGTATTACAGCTTAGGCCTTAGCATTGCCAAAGATGTACGAAACAAAGGAGCAGTAGCAATTGCATATTCAGGTCTCGCAAACGCTTCCCTCAGCCTTGGAGATACAAAAAATGCAGTAAATTACTCTAATCTGTGTCTTACCTGCGCCAAAGAACTAGGGAACAAAGATCAGGAAAAGGGTGCGTATTGCACCCTTGGACATATTTATAGCAGTCTTGGAGACTTCAAGAAGTCCATAGAATACTATAAACGCCAACTTGATATTGCTAAAGATGTTGGAGACTTGGGATCAGAAAGTGGCGCGTATGGTGGCCTTGGTGGTGTTTTTGACAGCCTCGGAGACTTCGAAAAAGCCATTGACTACCACATGAGACATCTTCGTATTGCTGAAACCATTGGAGATAAAGATGGGGAAGCAAAAGCATATGGTAATCTTGGCAACGCTTATCTTGGCCTTGAGGATTTCACTGCAGCCCTCCACTTCTTTGAACACCGTCTTAGAATTGCGAAAGACGTGGGAGATAAGGCAGGGGAAGGTCGTACATATGGCCATCTCGGCGGCACTTTTCAACGTCTTGGGAACTACAAGAAAGCCATGGACTATTACAACCTGCGTCTCTGTATTGCCCAAGAAGTGGGAGACAAGGCTGGGGAAGGGGCTGCCTATGGCTATTTAGGTTCAGTTTCCCAGTTTCTTGGTGACTACAAGAAAGCTATCGATTGGCACAACCAACAACTTACAATTGCTAAAGATATGGGAAATCAAGGCATGGAAGGTCAAGCCCGCAGTTGTATTGGACGATGCTTTGAGATGCTGAAAGTTTTACCTAAAGCTCTAGAAAACTACCAAACAAGCGTTGAAGTTTTCAATCAAATGAGGAGTCTACTTCAGTCTGAAGATAAATGGAAGATTGGATTTCGGAACGAATGTAACTATGCTTACACAGGCCTTTGTAGAGTTTTGTTAAAACAAGAAAAGATTGATGAAGCTCTGGCTGCTGCCGAAGAAGGTCGGGCCCAGTCACTAGCTGATCTTATGACATCCCAGTATGGTTTTCATGAAGGTCAAACCGAAGGAAAGCGCCTTGACGAGCAGGAATTCGGCATGTTAAACAGTACTTCATCAAGCACGATTTTTCTATCTGTGTCAGAAAATAAGATAAATATCTGGTTACTTTTGAAAGAAAAACCTGTTCTTCACCGACAGAAGACACTTTGCCACCATTTTGCAGAAAATGCCGCAGCTGAAACATTACAGTCCCTGATACAATTTGCGTACAAAAACAATGGTGTTCGTGCAAATGTTAACTGCGAGAATCGGTCCATAGATGTGTTACGCGAAAACTGCTATACTGTGGAACGATCATCCAAAAAGTTCTCACAGCAATTTCTCCAAGAGGATAACCCTCCCCTAGCCGCCTTGTACAGCTATGTTATTGCCCCAATTTTGGATCTCATTGAGGGCGATGAGCTAATAATTGTGCCGGATGGTCCATTATGGCTTGCTCCGTTTGCTGCATTGCTGAATCCTTTTTCCAAATACTTGTTTGAATCCTTCAAAGTCAGATTAATTCCTTCGCTGACAAGTTTGAAAATTATTGCTCATCGTCCAAAATTCCACAGCAGTAGTGGAGCTCTAATTGTCGGAGATCCAGACGTCAGTGAAGTAACCAACAGCCATGGAGACCAGCTCGAACAACTTCCTTTTGCCAGACAAGAAGCACAGATGATCGGGCGGATTCTTAATGCGGCACCTCTCACTGGAAAATTAGCCACCAAATGTGAAGTGCTAAAACAGATTAGTTCGGTTGCGGTAGTACACATTGCTGCACATGGACGCATGGAAACCGGAGAGATAGCGTTGAGCCCGAGTCCTGAATGCCCGAAATCGCAGACCCCTGCAGAAGAGGACTACATGTTGACAATGGCAGATGTGATGAGTGTGAAGCTGCGAGCCAAGCTAGTTGTCCTTAGCTGCTGTCACAGTGGTCGGGGAGAGATCAAAGCTGAAGGCGTGGTCGGTATAGCACGTGCCTTTATTGGTGCTGGTGCTCGTTCTGTTCTGGTATCGCTTTGGGCCATCGATGACGAGGCCACGTTGGAGTTCATGAAAAGCTTCTACCATAACCTTGTTAAAGGGCGAAGTGCGAGCGAGTCTCTTAACCACGCGATGAAATGTCTCAGAGAATCCGAGACGTTCAGCGATGTAAAATACTGGGCGCCTTTTACACTTATAGGCGATGACGTCACTCTCGACAAACAAGAAGAAATTAAGGTGTCATAAATAAATTAAGGAACTACGTCCCCAAAAGACAGAGACATGGTATGAAACAAAGTCTTGTCGATCTTCCCACAACGTCATCTGACTGTGAGCAACGTAAATGAGAATTAGATATGGTCTGCCTGAAGTGACCCAAATAATGCCCGTTTGAGTAAAAGAAGCGGTATCACTTCTCTTCCGCGAAAAAACAAATCACGGCTGTGAGGGAGACTAGCAGTCTAAGCAAGTGAACAATTTATCTCAATAATAAACTGTAGCAAGGTTTATCTCATGCATTTTGTTCTGTTTCATTTTTCGGACAACTGAAGTACTGTGGCGCCTATAAATCAACGGGCCAGGGGACTGGCAAGATTTGTTCGCTTTGACGCGGTTTCGTTTTGTCGAAGTTCTTTTCCATGCATATATTTTACTATTACTGGGTAAAGAAAATCATTCGTTATACCGAGGACTTCGTTATATAGAGGTTCGTTATATCTATGTCCCACTATACAATTGTTCCCTAAAATTTGTAGAGAAAACTAATTACAAGGCTAATATCTGTGAGTTTTTGTGCTACTGTAGAAAGCAACGAGGCCTTAAATGTTAAAGGAGCAGTGTCGCGACTGATATATGGTGTTTTCTCAGCACGCTAGTTTCAGCTGTAGTTTTAAGCAGTATCTGATTGTTATTGTGCAGCAATACAAAAAGATAAATAATTAAAAAATAAACGTTAAAATTCTTTGCAATGGCACATCTAATTTGATCGGGTCTAATTCACTTCCTTCCTTCAGGCATTTCAAAGACGTTTTAAAATAAGGTTCATAGTATACTTGGCAACGCAACATGATAAGAACTAACATATTTCGAGATTTGTGCATGGAATGCAGCTGAACATGAATTTAATCCCTTAATTCACTCTTTAATTCTTTAAAAGAAAAAGGAAAGAGATAAAAGACCGTGCAATTTGTTGATGAAACAGTCAAATCTCTCAAGAAGGACCGCCCTTTGGTACCTGCAAGTGCCTGTCTTAGAGTGTTCTCCCTTCCCTCTCTTTAGCCCTTTTACCCCTGATACAGGGGTACAAATGTCTTTTTGTAAAATCCTACGAAATATATATAGTGGGGTGTCGTTGGCAGAGTAAAGCGCACAAAATCTGCTTTATCAGGTGAGGTACTACCATAAACAGACTGAAAAGCTCAGGTTTTGAGTACCAACCAATTGTTAGTGCGAAAATGGCGGGTGGTCAATACCTTGGGACTCTGAAACCAGGCACAAATCAGTTGAATGAAAGGATTTCATATTGATTCCGTTCCAACTTGGAAGGTAACTGATTGTTCTAAATTTTTGCGGCTTTCCTTGTTACCTTGGTATAGCGAAAGACCACAGTAAATGAAACGACAACCCTAGAGGAAAACCGTTTCTTATCTTCGCACCTGTCAAAAAATATCTGAACTGGATTCGCCAATTCCAAGCAATGACCCACAGTGGAGGGATCTTCTTGAAGCGTGAGCTAACTTTAGCTCGTTTTAACTCCTACCCTTTTTATCCCTTTTAAGACGGGAGTTGAATGGCGAAGTATAAGTAGAAGGGAGAAAGGGCTTTCCCAACCTCGTTTCCAGGGTTCTCTCTTACCCGTCCCTACGGAGTGACGTAGGAACAGGTAGGAGAGAAAACTGGGAACCTGGTTAAGGTTTTCTTTTAGCGTTAATTTGCAATAAGCACCCTTAACAGAAGACGAGCCGTGAAAGCGATCTGAGAGATACCAAGTTCTGATAATCTGAAATCGGTAGACTTTCCTTTTGTAGCCCAACCTCTCCTCTCATCGTTATTAGCCAATTAGAGCCATCATAAAACACAACTCGATGCAGCCCCAAAATGATTGTGTTTATGGTTGATGTAGAACGTTGATGTAAGCAGCAGTCATCTCCACAGAAACGAAAGTATATATATTTTTTCAATGATGAAAGACCCCAAACCATACGGGCAAATACCGCAAAATAAATTTATAATTTGAAGGCCTGAATACGCTGCAAAAATACTGAGTTCACCATTTTCACATAGGCCATAATGCACCTTGTTTACTCTTTACCTCGCCACCCCCAAAAGAAGGAAATTGCATAACCATTGTCTTAGATTTCTCTTTAGACGGCCATAATACCCATGTTACCCAGGAGACATTGGAAACAATGGTTATGCACAACTTTGGGGGGTTAACAAGATGCATTATGGTCTATGTGAAAATGGTGAATAGAATGTTTATCCGGGAGATTTACTGACCTGTAAAGGATAGCAGAAGATTAGTCAGTAATCTGGGAGAGATCACATTATCACATATTCGATCTTCCCGGTCTGTATAAAAGTCTCTGAACAATCAAATGGCGGGAAGTGAAAAATTGTTTGGGAGGGATTGGTCACTTCTGTATGAAAAATATTTTCCCTATTTCTACCCAAACGTTAGCTTACGGTAATAGAAAAGAGGACGGCAGGGTTCGTTCCCGTTTTGTTGAAACTCGATATTTTCAATCCGAGGAGCAGCTGGCCTCCCACGCGCGTCGAATGTCCCAAGGAGATCTGCGGTGCAGCTCGTTATCATCCATTCCAAACAATATCTGCCAGGATCTCGTCAACTGCCAAATTGTTTGCCGAAGATAGCGAAAAACATGGGCGGCTAACCGGTAAGATGAGAATTTCTCTTTGTGAACTTTCGCCCATGAAAATACTGTCCCCGGTCCGGTTAATGGAGAAGACACAGTCTAGCGCGAAACGCGAGAGACGTGCGTGTAGCGCGGGACGAGGGGGTGAGAGAAAACATTATGCAGGCGAGAAATAGTTAAAGAGCGATTGAATTCATCTTGTGTGGTTGTGTTCTTATTTCACGTGATGAATGAGTTCCAGATAAGCCATTGATAGAAGAAATTTGATGCTGATCACTCTTACGGCCGTTAAAGGCTTTACGGGATTAACCAATGAAACAGTCAAAATCCTTTCACTTAGCATGTCTTCATGCTCACCCGATTTTTGCCGCCTTCTTTCGCGAGGAAGAGCAAGGAAGAAACACGATGTTGAAAAAGGAAAGTCTTATGAAAACAAGATGCATCAGTTTAGGTCTCTGGGAAACTGCTCACCTACCCCTCCCCTAAGCCAACATTGGGTAGGTGGATAGTTGCCCACAAACCTAAATTCATCCTACATTAACCCAGTGGATACTTTGGAGATTTTGCAGTTTGACAGGTGCTCCAACGCAAAAAACTCAGCAATGACTAGGTTGAGCAAACTGACTGTTCCCTCTCACTTAAACATTTCTTTGTTTCTTGCAATTTCTGTTCTACAAATCTTCTTGAAAGGGCAAGTCCATTTAATTTTTTTATCTAGGATAATAATGAATTTAAGAGAGGCATGAGCTACTGTTCTTACAATAAACATTTATTAGATTCGACTTTTGTGATATCTGAACTAAACCAGGTCAAGGTAAGTGTTATCAGCCCAGCCCAAGGCCGAGGCTAATAACTCTAACTGAGACCTTAATTAAACAACGACAAACACACCGTCGTAAGGAACCTGAATTGATATAATTGTTGTTGGTAATCATGCATTGCGACCTGCGCAACCTATACCTTAGTCATCTACTAGCAGAGAACTAACTAATCTGTAAGTTGCGCTGATTTCCAAAATTAGCTATAGGATCTTAGCCAGTGAGAAGACAGATAATGAGTGCGATGTAGAATAATGAGAAATAGGGCCCCCGACTTTCTTTACACGTTTATTTCTTATATGGTATGTACAACTTAAAATCTTTAAAACTCGCCAAAACGGCCTCGAAGTGGCTTTAGAAGCAAACAGAAAGGACACAACACAAACACGAGGTTTAGTCATTTTTATTTCGAATATTTTTAGTACCTATTTTGTTTATTCCCAGAAATTCTCTTATAATATCCTAGCATAATTATTGGCATATACCAGCTTTTCTAGAAGCATATTATGCTACTTTTGCGAGCACAGTTTATTAAAGCCTACAGTATATAGCTCAAACTTGATCTCGTTCAGAAAAGATTGAACTCTTTCTTTCAATTGATGAAGTTCCTCTTCTGTCAGAATTTCTGTCCATTAGTATTTCTTGAAGGGATTTGGATCTTCTTCCATTAAACATTAACTTTCTGTGACCACAAGAGACTGAGAAATAGATAGGCTGAAAGGGAAAGAGCAAATAAGAATCTGTTTAATCAAGAGAGGATAAAGGGGACAGAGAAGGCATCCCCCATACACACCCTATTCCATATGTAATTCGTCTCGAGTTATTTTTAAGACCACAGATCCCAAGGGGGATTAGACAACAGCCACTCACATAGCGCGAATGTGTTCCGCGTGGATGACCCACGCTCAGAGCCACGCGTCCTTCACGAATTGACGCAGGACAAAATAGCGGAAGACGCGGAGAGCGATATTGCTATTCGTTTTGTTGACGAAGACGAAAACAAAGAGATTTCTGCTAAAGCTGTGTCAGCGAAACGGAAATTAAAAAAGAATCGCCCTTCCTCTCTTGTATAGAGCTAACAGTACAGCAGGGAAAACCTTAACACACTGAATCTTCTCTCAGGATCATTATAATTTACAGTTTGAAGAGAGCAATTTCTGGTTTGATATTTATTCTTTTATTAGTCTTTCATTATTCAACAAAAATAACACTTGGCGTCCTACTTGCTTTATTGTACAAACGACCGGTTTCAATAGACCGGCGAAATTTCTCATTTTATTAAAGCACTAAGGTTACGACAACTTCGAGTTAAACTGGGGCAGATACTCAGCCAAATGGACAGACTATCTTTTCTTAGAAGAGCAAATACAAATCCCTGACCGCACAGATTATTACCTCCTTTAGTAAATTAAGCTTGAATCGATAAAATCGGTTTAAATGTTAAGTGAATTTTTGGTGTCGAGTTCTGACGTCTCACACAAAGAGTAGCGCACAGAACTGATTATCGAACCATTTGAAAATACAGCTCAACTGATGCTGCTGCTACTCAAACGTGTCATTCCTACCACTGCCGTCAGCCTAGTTTAAGGTAAAAGCAGATTATTTTCTATCCTGTTAACTCTTGTAAGATTGACAAGGACAATAAGGATCTGTTGGAGATAAGGACTTGTTCTGTCATAGAAAGCGAAAAGATTTTAACACAGGAAGGCGATAAATCAGCAAAAGAGGAGAGCGATTCACGAACAAACCAAACATCTCTTGATTGTACAAGTAAGTGTTAAAACTCCAAACACAAAGCGTACCTATAACGAGCGTCTTTATTTCAAGTGGGTCTACAATTTGTCAGCCGCATCAGATGTTATGTTTTGTTCTCTGGCCTTGACTCATTAAAATACTGGCAGAACTCAAAACTCTGTTTGTATTTTTATTTCAGCCATAGCAGAAACTCACAAAAATGCCGGCAATGATGCATTTAGTAAACATGATTTTGTCAAGGCTATTAACTTGTACACAGAGGGAATTGAAGTAAAATGCAAGGATGAGGGTCTGAATGCCAAATTATACAACAACAGGGCATCAGCCCATTATCACTTGAGTAAAGTATCATTCATATATTATATTTACTCAAATTGTCAACACTGCATGTTGTTCCGTATCCAACATTTTATTGTCTATTCTGCATCTTTGCCCTTTTACGTTAAGACACTCCTGGAATCCCAATTCAACTGTCTCTATTGACCCTATTGATGTTATCAGGGTGAAGTCTTATGTCCTATTATCATCTCTTGGTTATGCGGACGACCTATTTAAAGCCTAAGGGAGAAACAGTCTGGGAACGGGGATGGGGTCTCTATAGAGAATTTCAACCTCATCTCAAAGAGCATAGTGCCGGTCTCATTTGTGTGTTCATTAATAGCTCAAGTCTGGAGTCCCTGAAAACCTTATGTCCGTTTTATGTGCTGTAATAGGTTCAATTTATGCATGTATCCTCCCGTTCTGCCAATTTATACTTCGCTGCATTCGCAAGGAATCTTATCAAATACTCACAATCTTAGTTTCGTGGGTCACTAAACTTTTCTCATATCACATTAAGTGTTTTGTCGTGTCGGATTTGGAAACACCTCCAGCGTGTGCAAGGTTTACATAGAGTCTTTAAAGTAGAGGCTGCCCCATCAGTTCAGATTTACTCTAATTTTCTTGCGGATTATTCTTTTTATTGTGGGTGTAATAAAACTCTTTTTCAGGAAATTATCCAGATTGTCTAAGTGACGTAAAAGCTGCGACAGCACTACAGCCGTCTTATCTCAAGGCGATTATCAGAGGTGAAAATGAATCCCAGTTGAAAACTTGAGTTTTTCCTGAAACAATGATTTCAAACGAGTGGGCCTTTTCTCTTTAGGAGCGAACACCTGTTTTAAGGTGACTCGGCCCAGTTTTTTTTAGGGGGTACCATCCTACTTTGAAGCTCTCTGGTATCTCCACCTTTACTTTTATCGTAAGTCTAACACATAGGATGGATAACATATAGATCAATCTACAATATAACATAAAATTTTTGGCGATCGGAGTAAATGTCACGTGATTATAATGCCACGCCCCTTTGAGGTCTGAGTCGAAAATCTGCTGTTGCCGGCATTTTTTCGTGAAAATCTCTCGGCTACATATAGTGCGCATTAGTACCTTGCGCTGAACAGAGTTTCACCAAAATCGCAAAGACCCAATTCGAGAAATTCAGCGGTTTCCAAATTTAGGTCATAATTTATGCGAAAATGATGAGCAAACTTTATACGGATTATATCTGATAAACTATGAGATTCATCTCTGTATTTTGGGCATCCTTATAACAGATGGGTCCTTGCAAGTCAGCAAAACGCTTTAGGGCCTTGTAAATGCGCGCGATTTCGAGCAAAGCAAACATAATATAGAAATTATAGTTTTCGCTATTTGTTGACGTTTGTCAGCGTTTAAGAGTCAATCTCACGAAAAAAGCATTTTGTTAAAAAACTCGTAGTTTTTTTTCCTTCAAATTTTTTCAGCGCCACAATTGATTAATTAACTACCCGGACTCTGAATTTCATGGTCATTGAAAAACTGTGACATTACCATGTATAAGCCCAAACTTGAGTAAACATTGAAGATTTTTAGCGTTTTGGCTGAGTTTGTGCTTTGGGAGTTGTCTATTGTTTCTAGTCTGTCATTCTACAGCATTCTTGTTCAGCACGCGTGGAATGACCATGCTTGGCTGACTTCCGAATGCTCACCGAGATATGATAATTTAGTATAAGAAAATAGAAGGGATTCCCGTCACGAGTTGGTTTAATTATTGGCTTGCATTAAACCTATGAAAAAAGGATATTTTTTTAATAGTAGGTAGATTTAGTGTGTAGTACTTCTTGATTTTTTTGCAAAGGCACAAGAAGCAGGAGAATTGATTAAAAATTGTGAGTTAAACCTCTATGTATCACGCGATGGCCTGTCTCACTGTAACAAAATTATTATATTCGGAAGTCAGTCAAGCGCGGTCATTGCACGCGTGCTGAACAAGAATGCTGTATCATGACAGACTAGAAACAATAGACAACTCCCAAAGCACAAACTCAGCCAAAACGCTAAAAATCTTCAATGTTTACTCAAGTTTGGGCTTATACATGGTAATGTCACAGTTTTTCAATGACCATGAAATTAGAGTCCGGGTAGTTAATTAATCAATTGTGGCGCTGAAAAAATTTGAAGGAAAAAAAACTACGAGTTTTTTAACAAAATGCTTTTTTCGTGAGATTGACTCTTAAACGCTGACAAACGTCAACAAATAGCGAAAACTATAATTTCTATATGTTTGCTTTGCTCGAAATCGCGCGCATTTACAAGGCCCTAAATTGTTTTGCTGACTTGCAAGGACCCATCTGTTATAACGATGCCCAAAAAGAGATGAATCTTATAGTTTATTAGATATAATCTGAGTAAAGTTTGCTTATCATTTTCACATAAATTATGACCTAAATTTGGAAACCGCTGAATTTCTCGAATTGGGTCTTTGCGATTTTGGTGAAACTCTGTTCAGCGCAAGGCACTAATGCGCACTATGTGTAGCCGAGAGATTTTCACGAGAAAATGCCGGCAACAGCAGATTTTCGACTCAGACCTCAAACGGGCGTGGCATTATAACCACGTGACATTTACTCCGATCGCCAAAAATTTTACGTTATATTGTAGATTGATCTATATGTTATCCATTCTATGTGTTAGACTTACGATAAAAGTAAAGGTGGGGATACCAGAGAGCTTCAAAGTAGGATGGTATCCCCCCCCAAAAAAAACTGGGTCGAGTCACCTTAAGTTGAAGTAGTTTAAGGAAGCCATCATCTGGTGTGATAAAGGACTTGCCGTATCCTTTCTTTAGCCTGTTCACAGACCTTCTATTTTCTCTTTTCAGATCTTTTAGCGTGCGTACAAAAAATAACTCCCGCGTGGGATTTATTAATTCGTAACGCACTGGACAAATAACTAGCTCGCTAACGTACGTGTGGACAGGCTATCCTTTCTTAAAAGAGTAAATACTAAAACCCTGACCGCATTATTAATACTTTAATTTTTACTAGGTCAACGTTTTTTTTAGTTATTTTTCATCTTCGTTATCAGTATCCTTTCTTGGATCTGCTGTCAAAGTCTTTAACGGTTCTTTTTTTTTTCAGCACACACTATGTGGGCCTCTCGGATAACATGATCTAGGTCTTGATAACTGGAGACGTATAACTTCTGCCTGAGGTGTTGATAACTCAGATAACTCAAGACTAAGTAAGAAAATCAGTCTTGTGGAGCAAATTCGTCCCGGAAGAAATTCAGAGTTTACAGTTTCAGCAAAACATTAGCCTGGGACCAGGCTCCGGAGTGGGGGAAAAGGCAAAACACGGTGTGAAATAGGAAAATATATATATCGGCTAGCGAAGGGGTGGGTGAGCTGGGGAGGGGGAGACGGGTGGCGCCACCGCCACTCTTTCCCTACCCAGACTACCGCTGGGCTCGCTTCGCTCGCCTATTTTTTTGGCGTAAGCCGATTCTGTTTTTTCTCCTTTTCCCCAAATCCGGTGCCTGGTCCCAGGTTACAAAAAGTGGAAAAGCAGAACAATAAAGAAACCGAGAAAAAATGCCCTATAAACAGTGTATAGAAGCAAGATTGCAATGTTTGCGTAGAGCTATATAGTCGCCCGTTTTGCATTTATTTAGTAGCATGCTCGTTTCTCACTTAGACTCAGATATTTTGTCTGAATGATGAAACTTAGCTGGTGCTGCTCATAATTAGGGCCCATTTAAAGAATAATATTGTACAAAATCACACTTTTCGCAAATTCACGAACAGCAAAGAAACTTGGAATGAAGCCACCTCAACGATTCCTCGAGGTTGGCGAATCCGCTCTCGGAACCAGTCAGATTTCAGGATTTGTTAATTCTTCGCGCTTTCACAAATAGTCACGTGGGGCTCGTTTTTCACATATGTTCACTCAGTTTTTTTAAGGGGTGATTTTTCTTAAAAGCCTTGTTTTTCGTCTATTTCAACCCAAAAAGTGGCTCCATAATTAAAAGTTAGGTATTTTGGGATGATTTCTCGACCTTCTCCAGTGAATAAAAACTGGGGATGTTTGAAATTATATAAAATTAAAAAATATTGGATTAGGGGATTGAAGGTAAGAAGGAAATAATGAGCAGACAAATACCAGATGGTCCACCACCACAAGGTGATCCTGAGCTCATTAGCGGATCAACTTACCTTTTTCTTCCCTTGTTTCTTTCATTCCTAAATCAACCTCATTCCCACCAAAGAAAAAAACAGCTGGAATTTATATCCATATGATTTACCAAGTCCATTGTAGGATACTTTCTAAAACCTGATTATCGAACTTGACAGTCTTAAGATTGACAATGGTAACAAGACGCTCTTGAAAGTAAGGGGATATGCCAAAGGGATACTCCGAACTCAGAAGCTACCACTGTGAACGGTTAGTGGTCGGTGTACATAATATTTTGGGCTCACGAGTAACTGTTCAACCAAAAAAATGTCTTAATCGCAAATAAATACGTTTTGAAGTAACTACAGTAGAACCTCGATATAGCGAAGGGCCGAGGGACTGAGGAAATTTGTTCTTTATATCGAGGGTTCGTTATATCGAGAACCTCGATAATGAATTTTTCGTAAAACAAGCAAAATGTTCTTTATATCTAGGTAGAATGAATGATTAATTTCCAACGCCCAGTATTTCCGGGTCTGAACAATCTCTGTAATAAGCATTTGTATACGGTGCTATTGTCTCAGTTCAGAGCTGTTAGCTACCGCACTAGAAACACAAAAACAGGCAAACAAAACTTCTTAAAACTACTGTACACATAACTTTTATTCTCGTTGCTCTGTTTGAATTCATCTTTAACTATCTTTTGGTCACATGTTAGACATTTATTCGTTATATCGAGGTATATTTTATGTTTGTGTTTCTGGGTTGTGTTCGTTATAACGAGGATTTCCTTCGTTAAATCAAAGTTCGTTATATCAAGGTTCTGTTCAATACATTTTATTGTAATTTTGGCTGGGCTGAAGAAAATCGTTCGTTATGCCGAGGACTGGTTGAATAGAGTTTCGATGCAGGGGTATACGCATGGTTAAGATAAGAGAGACATTCAAACGAGACTTACCTCAAATCTACCAGGATTGCATGGTTGGGCATACATTTTAGGGACGTACGCAAAAACCAGTACACCAATACAATCAACTATCCTGACTAATATCTCATTAAAAAGCTATTCAATTTTACAGGTGTTAACTCCATATCAACCATCAACGAATGTGCCCAAAGAAAACCAACCCGTTGAAAAAGAAGATGATGAATTTGCACGCGTTATGAGCAATTTTGTTGAAGTTGCAAATCTTTCTGGGAATTTCAACGACATCGTTAACTTTTACTGCCAAATACTCATTACTGCCAAGAGTGCGGGAGATAAAGCTAGAGAAGGAGCTGTGTATAGTTTTCTTGGTGGGTTTTTTCTGGATCAGTGTGATTACAAGAAAGCCAAAGAATATAACTACCTTGCTCTTGATATTTTCAAAGAATTGGGCAACAAGAGACGGGAAGGTGTGTGTCAATGTCTTGGTGATGTTTTCCAAGAGCTCTGTAATTTTGAAAAAGCCATTGAGTACCAGAACCGTGGGCTCAGTATAGCAATAGATCTGGGAGAAAAACCTTTGGAAGCTTCTGCTTACTACAGTCTTGGCAATGTTTTTCGAGGTTTGTGTAGTTATGATAAAGCAATAGGCTTCTATAACCGTTGTCTTAGAGTCGCCAAAGGTCTGGCTAGCAAGACAATCGGAAGGCCATTAGAAGGTGTTGCCTGTAGCAATCTCGGACATGCCTTTGACTGTCTTGGTGAATACAAACAAGCTGAAATTTACCATAGGCTCCACCTTAGCATTGCCAAAGAGAGGAGACACAAGTCTGGGGAGGGAGACGCTTACACAGGTCTTGGCAACGTTTTTCTAGGCCTTAGAAATTTCAAAAAAGCCCAAGAGTATTACAGCTTAGGCCTTAGCATTGCCAAAGATGTACGAAACAAAGGAGCAGTAGCACTTGCATATTCGGGTCTCGCAAACGCTTCCCGCAGCCTTGGAGGTACAAAAAATGCGGCAAGTTACTCTAATCTGTATCTTACCTGCGCCAAAGAACTAGGGAAGAAAGATCAGGAAAAGGGTGCGTAAGGCACCCTTGGACATATTTATAGCAGCCTTGGAGACTTCAAGAAGTCCATATAATACTATAAACGCCATCTTGATATTGCTAAAGATGTTGGAGACTTGGGATCAGAAGATGGCGAGTATGGTGGCCTTGGTAGTGTTTTTGACAGCCTCGGAGATTTCGAAAAAGCCATTGACTACCACATGAGACATCTTCGTATTGCTGAAACCATTGGAGATAAAGATGGGGAAGCAAAAGCATATGGTAATCTTGGCAAAGCTTATCTTGGCCTTGGGGATTTCAATGCAGCCCTCTACGTCTTTAAACATCGCCTTAGAATTGCGAAAGACCTGGGAGATAAGGTGGAGGAAGGTCGTGCATATGGTCATCTCGGCAGCACGTTTCAACGTCTGGGCAACTTCAAGAAAGCCATGGACTATTACAATCGGCGTCTCTGTATTGCCCAAGAACTGGGAGACAAGGCTGGAGAAGGGGCTGCCTGTGGCTATTTAGGATCCATTTCCCTGCTTCTTGGCCGCTACACGATAGCCATTGGCTGGAACAAAAAAATGCCTCAGAATCGCTACACATCTAGGAGACAAAAACCTGGAAGGTAAAGCATACAGTGAGCTTGGACGATGCTTTGAGATGCTGGAAAGTTTATCGAAAGCACTCGAAAACTACCAAACAAGCGTTGAAGTTTTCAATCAAATGAGGAGTGTTCTTCAGTCTCAAGATAAATGGAAGACTGGATTTCGGAACGAGTGTAACTATGCTTATACAGGCCTTTGTAGAGTTTTGTTAAAACAAGAAAAGATTAGTGAAGCTCTGGCCGCTGCCGAAGAAGGTCGGGCCCAGTCGTAGCTGATATTATGACATCCCAGTATGGTTTTCAAGGAAGTCAACCCGAAGGAAAGCGACTAGACGAAGAAGAATTCGGCATGTTAAACAATATTTCATCAAGCACTATTTTTCTATCTGTGTCAGAAAATAAGATAAATATGTGGTTACTTTTGAAAGAGAAATCTGTTCTTCACCGACAGAAGACGCTTTGCCGCCACTTTTCAGATAATGCAGCAGATGAAACATTACAGTCCCTAATCCAACTTGCCCAAGAAAACAATGGTATTCGTGCAAATGTTAACTGCGCGAATCGGTCCTTAGATGTCTTACACGAAAACTGCTATACCGTGGTACGGTCATCCAAAAAGTGTTCACAGCAAACTCTCCAAGAGGATAACCCCCCCCCCCCCCCCTAGCCGCCTTGTACAGCTATGTGATTGCCCCGATACTGGATCCGATTGAGGGCGATGAGCTAATCATAGTCCCGGATGGTCCATTATGGCTAGCTCCGTTTGCTGTATTGCTGAATCCTTTTTCCAAATACTTGTGTGAATCCTTCAAAGCCAGATTTATTCCTTCGCTGACAAGTTTGAAAATTATTTCTCATTGTCCAAAATTCCACACTAACAGCAGTAGTGGAGCTCTAGTTGTAGGGGATCCAGACATGAGTGAAGTTGCCAACAGCCAAGGAAATCAGATCCTGGAGCAGCTTCCTTTTGCCAGACAAGAAGCATAGATGATTGGGCAGATTCTCAATACGGCACCTCTAACTGGAAATTTGGCCACCAAATGTAAAATGCTAAAACAGATTAGTTCGGTTGCGGTAGTGTACATTGCTGCACATGGACGCATGGAAACCGGAGAAATAACGTTGAGCCCGAATCCTGAGAGGAAATCGCAGACCCCTGCAGAAGAGGATTACATTTTGACAATGACAGATGTGATGAGTGTGAAGCTGCGAACCAAGCCAGTTGTCCTTAGTTGCTGTCACAGTGGTCGGGGAGAGATCAAAGCTGAAGGCTTGGTCGGTATTGCACGTGCCTTTATTGGTGCTGGTGCTCGTTCTGTTCTGGTGTCGATGTGGACCAGGCCACGTTGGAGTTCATGAAAAACTTCTACCACAACCTTTTTGAGAGGCGAAGTGCGAGCGACTCCCTTAACCGCGTAATGAAATATCCGAGATAATCCGAGAAGTTCAGCGATTTAAAATACTGGGCGCCGTTTACACTTATTGGCCATGACGTCACTCTCACGCCAAACGAGAAGAAATCAGGCTCTTCTAATGAAATTGAGAAACTATGTCCCCAAAAGACAGAAAGGTGAAGCAAAGTCATTTTCACCTTATGGTTGTATTTCTTTTAACTCTTCTTTCATACCAATTTTATCCGACTGTGAGGAACGTAAATGAGAATTATATACTGCCTGAAGTTGCCCAAGTAATGTAAGTTTAAGTACTCGAAGCAGTACTCCTTCTCTCTCTGTAGAGATAAATGACGGCTGATTTACTGTAGCAACGTCTATCTCATGTATTATGTTCTGTTTCAGTTTTTGCATAGATGATTAAGTACCAACAAAGAATTGCTCATTGTCCCTTAAAATTTGTAGATAAACCTAAATATAAGACTGAAAAATGTTAAGCTGAATGCTGGAAGTTGCTCAAATCATGAAGATATTTTGCCGCTGAGAAATAGAACGAGCTATTGTAGCAAATGAAGCGGGCTTTAATGATGTGAAGAAAAAATTCGATTGCTTACTGAGTTTGAGTGATATCGTAATGTACAGTCACTGCTTCCTCTTGCGTTTTTTGCTTTAATCGATTCTTAGATCTTAGCTTTTACACTCCTTGTATTACAATTTATTGTACATTTTTAGTTTTTAATTTTTAGAGTATACTAGGGTGTATACCGTAGATTACATGTAAACTAGCTGATTAAGCTAAGCGTTAACTTATCGTTCCTATCTTATTTTGTTAAATTACAATAAAGAGCAAAGAGAACTTAAATGTTAAAGGATCAGTGTCCGACTGATATATCGTCCTTTCTCATAACACTAGTTTAAGATGTAGTTTCAAAGCTGTATTGTTATTGCCCAACAATAGAAAATGACAAACCAAAGGAAACGTTAAAATTAACTTCAATAGTAGTTCTAGACCAATCTAATTTGATGGGCTTTTAATTATTATCCTCCTTCATTTCGGTATTGCAGACACGCTTTAAATTAAGTTGCATACTTGACAATGCAACATAAACTAGACTGACACAACATTGCCCGTTTTATCTGCAACTGAACATGAAAGAGTTGGTTATTCAATGCTGTAGAGTATCGAGCGACTAAACAGCTACAATACTTCCAAGGAACACAACAAGTCAACAAACACATGGTTCGGACGAACAGAACAACACGACAGGGGGCACGTGATCTCTAACAAGTTCCCTGGACCGCGCATTCCTCCCCCTCAAGTTCCTAAACAATATGCGGCATCTCGCCCTAAACTAAACCTTCATGGGGGCAGGAGGGGTCCATCAGTAATAACGCTGTGGTGGTCTTCGGTCCCTTACTAGATATCGTCGATCAGGGGTGGCAGTGACTAAGCTTGGGTGTTCGGGGTTAGTGGGTGACTCCAACTCCCTACAGGTTACTTCAGAACTATTCACATCGGGTACTGCAACCTTCGGAACAAGACTTCCCTCTTTGCTATGGCCTGCCCTTTGAGCTGTTGGAGTGGGGCGAAGAGGCTCTGTAGTACGAGAAATTAATTGGTCATGATGTCTCTGAACTACCATTCCATCTTCTACAATCATGGACAAAAGTCTTGGGGCACTTTTGCACTTCTGGGGCGTTTTCCAATTCACACAGGTCCAATCCCTCCCCTCACCCCGCAATCAATGTTGGACGCGCGTATCCAGAATTTTTTCCAAGTTTCAACTTTGTATAGGGTGGGGAGAGGGCGACCTACAAGAAAATTTCTGAAAGGATGTAGTGTTTTAAGAGGGAACCGAGAAAAGACAGAAAAATATGAATACTGCAGTGCTGTCCCAAGGACTTTTGTCCAGGATTGTAGGTGACCGTAGTTCCTTTCTGCCGTGGAGAGTGTACGCGAGGCGTATGCCAAGGGTCTCTCGGATCCATCTTCCATAACATGGGATAGAACTGCGCCAACACCATAGGGTGATGCGTCACAGGATACCACCAGCTCTTTCTCGGGATCATAATGCACTAATACGTCTGATAATTGAAGCTGGTTTTTGGCTTTATCAAATGCTTCTTGTTGTTCCACGTCCCACTTCCAAACAACATCTTTCCTCAGTAAACTATGTAGTGGTTCCAGAATGGATGACAGGTTAGGTATAAACTTCCCACAGAAGTTAAGCATACCAAGGAACGACCTCAGTTCAGTGGGGTTTTTTGGTGCTGGGGCCTCTTGAATGGCCTTCACTTTTGCTTCAACAGGATGAAACCCCTCTGCATCAACTCGGTGCCCTAGGCACTCCAAAACTGGCTTCATTAACTGACGCTTTACTGCCTTGAGTCGTAGACCAGCTTCCGAGAGGCGTCTCAAAACTTTCTCGATGTTGTCTAAGTGCTCTTCAGTACTGGGGCCTGTAATAAGAATGTTATCGAACAGAACTCCCGTTGAATGGATTCCTTGATGCAAACCCTCCATAGTTCTCTGGAAAATATAAGGTGCTGAGGCTACCCCGTAAGGGAGACGGTTATACCTGTACAGGCCCTTCTGTGTGTTAATCGTTAAAAATTCCTTAGAGTTCTCATCCACAAGCATCTGTTCATAGGCATGTAGTAAATGTTTGACCTCCAACTAATTTCGTATACAGATTATCAAGCTTGGCGATAGGATATTAACAGTGAGCTTATAGTATCCACAGAATCTTAAAGAGCCATCACTCTTCATGACGGGGACAATCGGGGTGGCCCACTCGGAATACTTGACTGATTCAATGGTCCCTGCTCTTTAAGTCTTTCTAGGTCTTGTTCAATTTTCTCCCTCAGAGCATACGGTACTGTTCTGGCTTTATGGAAGATAGGGGTAGCCGTGGGATCAACATGGATTTTGGCCTTTGCCCCTTGTAGAGTTCCAGGCCCCTCCTCGAACAGCTGAGCATGTTTTTTGCAAAATCTCTTCCATTCGCTTATTGTGTGACGAAAGCTGCTTCATTATGGGCCAATTCAGCTTGATTTTCCCGAGCCAGTACCTACCTAGAAAGCAGGCCCCTTGCCGCCTACAACCAAAAGCGGCAGCGAGTATTCAACCCCTTCATAACACACATACACAGAACAAGACCCTTTAGTTTTGACCTCTTCCCCGGTATATGTGCGAAGGACAATTCCTGACTGTACAAATTAGGGTGCTTGACCTGCTGAAACAAGGGAGTTGTATAATTCCTCGCTAATCACAGACAACGAGGCCCCTGTGTCAACTTCCATTTCAAGGGGTTGCCCAGCAACACTTAGCTGTACTTTGTAGGGTAAAGGGCGTTGACTGCCAAAGTTAAACAAGGAATACGCACCCACACCCTGTTCCTCCCCTGGTGATTTCATGGCACCCTCAAGAAGATTGGTAGGCTCGGAGTTGTCTGATTTCTTGTCATTAACTGGCTGTGGTTGTTTCCCTTTCTTCTTAGTTGGGCACAATCGAGCTAAATAGGGCAAATTTACCACAACAATAGCATTTGGCATCCTTAAAATGACAGCTTTTGGGGTAGTGGTTGCCGCCACAACGAGAAGACTTAAGGTGATTCCTTAGTAAAAGAACCTAACATAGATTGTAGATGAAACTTGGTACACTGGTGTAACAAGTCAAGAAGATGATAAAAAAGTGATAAAAAGTGGGGGTCACCGTGCTCGTTTTGACGTCACAATGCTGACAAATACGGCTATTTAGGACCCTTTTACAAAAACCGCGGGCAGCCCAAAACTAGACAAAAAGGAGAGATTTTTTCGATGATGCATGTGGCATCGCACAGAATTTGACTTAAATGTACTGTTTAACCACTTACGTACCAGAAAAATGCCTTTTAATACCCTTGTTTTTACTTTACGCTCCAAAGTACAGTTAAATTTGTCACGCGCTACTAGACCCGTGATAGCTCAATCCGTACAATTTAGTACAACTGCCAAAAAACTGAACATAGATTTGTGCCAATTTTTTTCTCATCGAAAGGAAGCACTGTCCTTATAAAATCATGAACTAAAAAAATGGGGGTCACCGAAATCGTTTTTGCGGTAGAGCTGCAGAAAGAGCGCACCAAATGCATTTTCTCCTATTTTTGAGGGAGGACTGGGGCGAGTTTCAAATAGAATGTATGTGAAAGGGGGAAGAAAGTATTAAAAATCCGTTTTTACAGAATTTACATCGAGATATCACATTTAGGACACAATGTGATAAGGAAAGCGTTTAAATGAAAATCAAAGTGAGTAAGCACAAGTTAAACATCCACTATCGAGGTTCTCCGAGAGGAAGTCGAACTCAGCAACACGCGTACTGCTTACGTTATGCACATCCCCAACACACCTCTGCAAGAAACAACAGCAAGCAAAAATTCCAATAGCGTTTCTCTTCAGTCAACTTCATTTTAATAATGTTACTTCACATGCTCTTTTTTACGGCGGCCATCTTGTTATGCGCAGTAAGAGATGCGCAGTGCAAAACCAGGGAATCACCTTAACTTCACTTCCCTTATTAACTTTGACGTCTACTTTGTTGACAGAAGCTTCCCCTTCCTCACCGTCTGCCTTCTGTATCTCTGAAGCATCCTTATCTGTTGCTTCAATGACGAGAGCTAGATCAAGTGCCCGCTTCAATGTTAATTTGGGTTCAGCCAATAATCTGCGCTGTATTCTGATATCACAAACACCACGCGCCAGCCGATCACGAAGCAACTCATCTAACGTAATTCAGAATTCACAGCGTTCAGACAGGTGTCTTAACTCAGCTAAAAACATTGCAATGGTCTCACCTGGTTGTTGAGAGCGTGTGTTAAACTTGACTCGCTGAGCAAAAGCGGAGGGTTTTGGCATGAAATGGTCTTGGAGGAGTTTTGCTAAATCCTCAAAGTTTTTATCCTTTGGATCTTCTGGGGTAACCAAACTTAACAAAAGTTTATCGGTTTTCGCTCCCACACATACCAGAAAAATGGATCTCCTCTTGTCAGGATCTGTGATTTCATTCGCTTCGAAGAAATTGTTTACACGCTCGATGTAATGGTGCCAATCTTCAGTTTCGTTGTACTCGTCCAACTTCCCAGACGTGGGCATGATTTACGTAGACTTCCCTTCCTTTGTCTATCTTGCAGTGGGCGTCCGAACACGCTTCTTGTCGCCAAAAATGTAGTGTATCGAGCTACTAAACGGCTAAAATAGTTTCAAAGAACACAACGACGGAGTATGGTTTTTCCTTCCCAGTAAAGGACACGTTAGAGATTTTTGGAATGGAAATAGATAATAATCTGAATTTTTCTAAACATATATCAAATGTATGCAAAAAGATTAATAATCAATTTAATGTTATGTTGCGCTTTAGAAAACTCATACGCAAGGAAATCTTATTCAAACTTTACAAAGCGTATATTTTACCTCACTTTTATCATTGCTCCTTTGCCTGGCACTTTTGTGGAGCGCGCGATGCGGATAAGCATGAAGCTTTAAATAAAAGAGTACTTAGATTTATACTTGGAGATTACTCGTCTCCATACAACACTCTTCTCTCAAAAGTCAGCTCTACTTCTTTGTTTAACAAACGCATTCAAAATTTCCTCATTCTGTTATATAAGAGTTTGTTTTTCACTCATTTTCCTACTTATATGAAGAATATGTTTTCACTCCGGTCCTCTTCCTATGATCTTCGTGGCAACTACATTCTTTCACTAAGTAAACCTAAAACAACTACCTATGGTCTTAACTTCTTTTCTTACTTTTCAGCTAAGCAGTGGAATGCACTGCCGGACGTTTTTGGTACCAGTTTTTTTGCAGACTTTAAGACTAAAATACAAGATGTTAGCTTCATGTAGATTCTTTTTGCCTGACATACTTAAACTTAAAATTGTGAATTGTAAATGATATTTTCTTTATGTTATGTAACGAGTCAACAAGCACATGGTTCGGACGAACAGAACAACGTGACAAGGGTCATGTGACCCCTAACAAGGTCCCAGGACCGCACAAATGCCTTAATTCACTCCCATATCACCAAAAGAAAAAGGCAACGACCGTGGAGTTTGTCGATGAGACAGTAAAATCTCCTCAACCGCCTCATAGGGAAATCCACGACAGTCTTAGTTCTGGATTCCACGCCGTAGATTCCAGATTCCATATACTGGATTCCGTATTCATTGGAGCTTTCAATGGAGCTTGGCCATCGCTTTCGGATTCCAATCGCAAGTGAAATTCTGAATTCCCTTGAGCTGTATTCCGGATACCAGAGCTCAGGATTCAGAATTCCACAGCAAACATTTCCAGCATCCGAATTCGCTAACATGGGGCGAGGTCAAGAAGGTCACCGTTGGAACCGGCAAGCATCATTGGTTGTTTACCATTTGCAACTTGTTTCCTTAAAATCCGGTTGAAAAGGTATGGCGGACACTGTAGAGACCTCGAGTTAGTGTCCTCATTAGCGAGAGTCCTTAATAGCTGGACTTTATTTCAGTCAAACGTCTGTAGTTTATTTTTGCCTGAGATTCAACTGCTGTCTATATTATCGGGGTGTCCATTATAGCGGGTTGTCCGCAAGGCGAGAGTTAACTGACTTGACTGTATGGAACACGACTTTTTGGGTCGTTTCAGCGGAAAAATTTCCGAGAGCAATGGAACATCTGAATGGTAGTCCTGTTTTTCCGGACGGAATGTCTCAAACCGAAATTTGAGTTGCATTTCTTCTTGATACAAGTTTCAAACCCTCGCGGCCTTTTTTCCCGGTAATTGGAACTGAGAGAGAAAACATAGTGGGGAGAAGTTGTTAAATTAGCGATTGAATTCATCTAGTGTGGTTGTATTCTTATTTCTTGTGACGGATCAGTTTTATAAACCATTGATATTACAGCAAGGGAGAAATTTGATCTCTCTTAGGGCTTAAAGGAGTTATGTCACGAAGATATTGCTGTTTTAGGTCAATTCTTTACTAATGCTTTACCCAGACACAAAACGCTCCTGTCAAGTCACAAAGAAGAAACCAAACAAATTACCATAATAGTTTTTTGGCGATTCTTGCAGGCATGTCTTTGAAACTTGAAAACGTTGGCCCCATTTTTGGAAGTTTCAACCCAAGTCCATCCTTGCCATGTGTTGCAATAGATGCCTAATTATAGTCTTGAATAACAAAACTGGGCTATTATTTTTGGAATCCAAGACACGTTTTAGCTTTTTAATAAGATAGCAAGTTGCGTGACATAGACCCTTTAAAAGGTTAACAGCATCAAACAGTCAAAACCTTTAACTTATCATATCTTCATGATTATCTGATTTCAGCCGCCTCCCTTCGTGAGGAAGAAAAAGGAAAAACTAGATGTTGAAAAAGGAAAGTCTGATGAAAACAAGATGGATCAAGTTAGGTTTTTGGGGAAAACGCCCACCTCGGCCCCTCCCTTAAGCCAAAATTGGGCAGGTGGGTAGTTTCCCAGAAACGTACCCTTCGAGTAGAGGCTAGGCTTTCGCGTTGGTCCAAAATTAAACAAGTTGACAATTTGGAGATTTTGCAATTTGAGGAGTGCTCTAACATAAGAAACTCAGCAATGACTAGGTTGAGCAAACTGATCGTTCACATTTCTTTGTCTCTTGAAAGTGTAAGTCTCTTCAGTTTTTTGGCTAGGATGCACGATGATAATGAATTTCAGAGAGGCATCAGCTACTGTTATTTGCAATGATAAGAAACAAGGGCCCCAGTTTCCTTTACACGTGTTTTTCTTATATTGTAAGTACAATTCGAAATCTTTAAAACTCGTCAAAACGGTTTCGAGAAGGCTCTAGAAGCAAACAGAAGACACAACACAAACACAAGGTTTATTCATTTTTATTTCAAATATTTTTAGTACGTTTTTTTGTTTCTTCCCAGAAATTCTCTTATAAATCAGTGCTAGCATAATTATTGGCATATACGAGCACTGCTATAAGCATATTATACTACTTTTGCAGGGGGGATCCAGGAATTTTTATTGGGGGGGGGAGGGGGCAATCTTTGGTTCAGAAAGGACTGTTGAATTTTGTTGTGGCAAATTACTTTCCCCACAAGTTGTGGTTGCACATTATAATTTCGATGATGTTTCAGTTAAAAAAACCAGCCAGTTTAAAAGTGATATACGATCCTTTCGATGGGTCAGGTCTAATAGCTAGGGGGGGTCCTCCGGATCCCCCGGACCCTCCCCTACGATCCGCCACTGTTTTGCGAGCACAATCTATAAAAGCCTAGCTCAAACTTGATCTAGTTCAGAAAAGATTGAACTCTTTCTTTCAATTTATGAAGTTCCTCTTCTGTCAGAATTTCTGTCCATTAGTATTTCTTGAAGGGATTTGGATCTTCTTCCATTAAACATTAACTTTCTGTGACCACAAGAGACTGGGATAGGCTGAAAGGGAAAGAGCAAATACGAATCTGTTTAGTACATAACTAGACCTTAAGATTCGAAAATTGTTCTCCATAAGTTAGAAGAAGGACGAAGTATAGGGTCCTTTCCATAATGACAGGCTGACCGGTTAAAGAGCAGTGGAAAAACCAAGCGAAAATGTAACGCCATTGTTAAAGAAAATAACTAACTGAAAAGAAAACAAAGAAAAACAGAAAACTTTTAGGAATGACAGTCCGTTTTTTGTTGTCGTGTTCGCTTCTCTAATCACTAATCACATACATGACGTGAGCGAGAGTCACGGCGAGAGTTCACCTGCCGTGGGGAATGAAGGCATTTCCGACCCTTTTCCTAGAACGATGTCAAAATCAGCAAAGGCTCCTGACAAAGGAAACACAGCGAAAACGCGAGGAAACCACTAGACGTGACTTCTAGTGCCCAATTTGCCGTTTTGCCACTTGGTCGCGTGGTTTTTAGATCTGCAAGTCGCGGTCGTAATTATCACCACATTGTCTTTAGAACGCCCAAACGTTTCACATTATCAACCAAAAAAAATAAAACATCTGGGAGTGTTTATAATTTGGAATGCAACATTAAATGAAGTACAATATATAAGGAAATAAGCAAAGAGTAGCCTTGGGAAGCGTCACGGCCTCCTGCTAAAACCGGGCTCTTCATTTTTAAAAGATGTGGAAAAATATGTAGTACAAATAAAGTAATTCACGAAAGGAAGAAAAAGTTTTCGTTTGTAGTACATGTAAACGGCCAATATTTCGTATAGTCAAAGGGCAAGCAAACAGAACAATCACAATTTGCTACGGAAACAGACACTTAGCAGTACAAACATTGCCATCAGGGTCGCTAACAACGCGCATGTCACAAACCCTGAGAGTCACCTAGAAGAACCAAGTAAAGAGATAGACGCAAAGCTGTTTGTTGCGATTTAATACAGCTATCGACAATTTTAAAACAGTTTTAAAATGAATAAAGGGTGATATCATAGCATAAAACTTCACCTGTTCACTATAATTGCGAGACAAAAGAGTGAATATAAATTCCCCTGTACCGCCCCCTCAAAAATTAATCATTCATCGGGACTTTTCCCTCCGCCTAGGTTCATTTTCTTTGTTTGCTTTACTGTGGATGAATATTTTTGTATTATACTCGTATACTTCCCATGCATGTCCAGTTAATATAGTTCCGTAGCCTTTTCTCTTCGTAGAAAATGTCATGAGTTTAAGGCAGCACAAGCATTTTAAGCATTTCCACTTTGACAAAATATTACGTTTGGGGAAGGTGTAAGCTTGCTTGAGCAAAGACTCCAGACGGTTCAATAGTCAGTCGTCCGGTAAGTTTCAAAGTCTTTGTCTTAAGTTTATCGCCTCTTTATATGAGAAGGTTTTAAAAGCTCTGATTTGTTGTACTTTCATGAGGTGTGCCGATTTCAAGAACGGCTCCAAAATTTGCGTTTTGCGACCGTGATATGAAAGTTACAATATGAAAAGGCGAAATTTACTTGTAAGAGTTACGATCGACGCTCCAATAGGGTAATGTACCTGGCGGAAAGCCGTCTCGTGACGATCGGGCAGGTGTCTATTTATATACCTTTATATGAACGAACCAGGCTTTATTAGCCCTACTCGGAGTCATGTGGAACTGTTATCGATATCACAAGGGATATGCCTAATTCTGGACAAAGGAAAATTCACGGTCGACTGAACATTCAAATTGAAATGACGAAACTTTTAGTTTATTTTACTATCAATACTATAAACATACACACTAAACATAGCGGTAAGTCTTTGGCGAACCAAGGAGGCGGTAAGTGGAATGGATGCATGAATAGTTGGTATTCCGTTGCTTCTATTTATGGTGTAGTCATATCAACGAACAAAGCAAGCTTAACCCGAGGTAAGCAGAGTCATGTCGGACGTGTCGTGTCTTTGGAGTTACGAAACGACTTATATTCTTCTTGGCGACATTGTAGCTGTTCTTTCTAAGTGGTTCTAAACAGAGCACGCTTAAAGGTGTTGTTCTTCTTACTTCATGTCAGGAAAACGAACTAAACTCCGAAGGGATACTTGGGCATCAAATTTCATTTCCTTCTTCTTTATGTGTTATTAATATTAACATACTTGTAAAAAGCCAGGGCCGTACACAAAGGAGCTTCATGTAATTTTGGGGAGGTGAAAAAAGTTAAAGAATTTAACATTAGATGATTTCTCTCATGTTATAAGAATGGTCTAAAGGATTCTAATTTAACTGATTTGAAGGGCCAGTTTTATATTTCTCGTGAAATTAGACACAATAATAAAACAACTCTTTGAATCAATTATCCTGCAAAGTGATTAGACTCGATAATTCTGTCGTGATTACGTCATGCAGGATGTAGGATCAGTAGGTTGGTACAGCCTTCCGTCAAATGTCGTGCTTGATTGCGCCCATTGTGTTCGTAAAGTGTCTTAAGCCCTTTTCAAACGGACGCAACATTGTTAGTGGTTACATTTTGCCGGCGTCCTTTTGCACACCCTGTTGCATGTTGTTGCGTGTTGCTGGGAGTTGTTGTTCAAAGTTTGACACCAGTCAAACTTTTAAACCAGCATCTCCCAAAATTTCTTTTGTGCTGTGATCGCCGAAGCGTAGCCCAACAATGTTGGATCCGTAATATAATGCATATGGCAGCGCTTCCAACGTTGTTGAGGCCACGCACGCGCATTAAACATGGCCTCCTTGGAGTTTACAAAGTCTTTATGGTCTGTATCCTTTCCACGCCGATGCACTGCAGGTCCCAACAATGCTGGGAGTTGTTGCATCCGTTTGCACACTACTGCCAATACGAACGCAACAATTCACAACATTGTTGGCTTAATAACGTTGGGATTGTTGCGTTCTTTTGCACGTAGCTTAAGCTTTCTCAATACGAATCTGTGCCCGAACAAACGATACCTATTTAAGTCCCGTAATTGAGTATAAAAGTCATAAGATACTCGCGTTTAAGAATCAAAATGTTAGGCCTCCAAAATTTAACTACATAGAGCTGTAAGGATCGCAATGTCTCTTCTAGGTAAATTTACATTCGCAATTAGGAGGACTGTAGATAATTTGATATCTTAGGCATCTTAATGTATCCTAGTTAAGTACATTATGTAATTTGGTGTGCAGTAAGTTAGATGTCTCAAATTAGTTTACAACTGTGTAAAGTAACTATCATTATCATAATATTACCATTATCATTATCATTATCATTAAATTTTACAAGAATATTAATTTTTTTAACACAGGAGCTGTGGCAAAGAGTTCAATTAAAGCTACAGGTGAAAGGAATGTCACATATCCTGTAAAGAAAACAATGGAACACAATGGCTTTGAGGAGGACACTTTAAGAGGTGTTTATAAACTGAATGAAAGGAGTTTAGTATAAGTTGTTGACGTTGTAACATAGGTTTCAGTATTAATCGCTATTTGTAGAAGAAGTAGGAAATTTTTAAGTTCGTTTAGTCTTGATCTTTGGAAGCCTGTGTAGCTAGCAGTTTGTTTGTAGAGTTTATAGCCTGTTCCCGGCGTTCAGATAGTGGAGTGCAGCGCGAAGTAAAAGACCGGGAGAAAAAATAAGGAGGGAAGGGGGAAGGAGAGAGGAGGGAACCTCTCACCCCCTACCCCACCCCCTCGCCGTTTTTCCTACTCGCATCTCTTCGCGCCTTCCCCTCGATTTGAATGCCTGGAACAGGATAGTTTCAGAGCGCGCACTTTTCCCCCATTCCCTTCGCGGTTGCTCCGGTCGTTCAGGGGCGCGCTCCCCGCTGAAAACAGCCAGCCACGCAGACTAGATTGACCACCATATTAAACCTTGCCTCATAAAACGTCTTTAGCCGGAAAGAATGAACACGTTTGTCAGAAAGTGCGAGTAAAGAAGGTACGAGAAACAGTTAAAGAACGTTCCTCGTCCGTGCTTCCTATCTCAAACAGTCCACAGTCCTGTTTTAAACCAAGTAGTTGCATTAACCCCGCTAATATGAACCTTGGTCGCTTAAACGGGGTAGTGTCATACTAAGCCTTAACTAAAATAGGGGATGGCAGGTTTAATTTAATGCTGACTATCCACCACCTGCTTGAAGTCTTATATCACTCGAACTGTTGATTGCTCAGAACAAAAATAGTTCTTGGTTGTCTGATTGCTTGACGTAACGTTGCGGAGAAGGTCGTCGACTGCCGACTTCAAAATGTGGTTGTTGTGAAAATGGGGTGATCGTACTGTCCCGATCTTAATAGCGGAGCCTGTATTACTACAGAAATTGGAAAACTATCGAAGTAAGAAAATTTGGTTATGACGTCAGCGTACGCCCGCCTGTACGAACGCTGTACACACTGTAGGAAAGGGGCAGGGATGACTCTGCAAGTAAGGGGATCGACGAGGGAGTCCACTACATGCATCTTCCGTTTGTCTGGGCGAAAATTTAACCAGATCGTTTTCTCAATCATTTATCAATTAAAGGGGTTAGTTTGTAAAGAAACTGTGGTGTTGCGTCGGTAGGTAAGTAAAACTTGCACAAAGACTTATCAGTAATTAAAGCAAATCGGCAACGTAGAAAGATTGATAAACTGACGTTCAGAATGCTAGCCCTTTGTTAGAGCGAATTGGTCTGACTAATTTACAGCTGTAGTCTAGTTAATGCACGGGACAAGTGAACGTCTCACAACAGTTGTGTTGGGAGGTAAACTCTGATGCAAGGCATGTGCTCACACTTCCTCAGGAACATTGTTTTCGTTGTAGAAAAAGCAGAAGTACTCAAGAATGCAGGCAATGAGGCGTACTCAAAGAAAGATTTTGCCAAAGCCATTTTCTTTTACACGGAAGGAATCAGAATTCAATGCACGGATAAAGAACTTGTTTCCAAGCTGTACAACAACAGATCGACGGTATACTTCTACTTAGGTAATATACTGAATGAGAGATCAGAAACTAACTTTCTATTTAATGAGGTGCGTGGCATTTAAGGATATCTCTATAGACCTCCTTTAAAATTCAGTTTCGAGAGTGCACGCTCATTTCTTGTAAAAGTAAGACTCGAAAACCGAAGGAAACCTTTGGCTGTCTCTGTCTTTTTAACCAATGTTCAAGCTCTGCAAAGTCAAGTGCTGAAGATGGCGCTAATGATGTTTTAATGGTGATTCTTATGCCTTTCAAAAATATAGTTTCTCATTGTTCTGGAACGAAAAAAAGAAAGAGGGAGAAAGTTTACATAGTACTGAGTAATTCGTAAATGAGAGGTTTTCAAAAAAGGCCGACCTAAATTAAGTGCCGAATAATTTGATACGGCTCTTCGATGAGTTAATACCGTAAACGGTGAGTCAGAGTATAACAGTTGTGTCCATTTTTTATAAGACGGGGGCTGTAAACCAAATTTAATTTTAATGTACGTGCTGCCTATCAGCTAAGTGTCACGGGGTAAATGTTTTCGTCTTAATGAGAGTCAATTTTTTGCGTAAGGGTGTCCGGAATTATATTTTGATATATATTCTTCTTAAGGATGATTATCATATGGATATCTTTTTCAGAAAATTATTATGATTGTCTGAATGACGTAAAAGCTACAACAGCACTACGACCGTTTTATCTCAAGGCGATTATCAGAGGTAAAAATGAAACTGACTTAAAAATCTCAAGCTTTATTTCTCTTCTATGACAAATGACAAATGAGTCAACTTTGTTTCATTAGGAGCGAGGGCCTGTTTAAAGTTGAAGCAATTTGAAGAAGCCATGATCTGGTGTGAAAAGGGACTGGCCGTATCCTTTCTTAGATCAATACACGCTGCCTCATCGCACAACTATTATTTTCTTTACTTTTGACATTTCACAATCAACTTTGTTTTTTAGCTTTCAGTAAATTAGAAGTTGAATCAATAAAGGTGATTAAAAATGATGATCTCTCAGTGACGAGTATTAACGGTTTACATTAAAGAGTAGCTGCCCTTACAGAAAAAGATTCCATTTTTTAAACTACATCTGTTACTGTGCTTCCTACTGTCATAATTACTACTACTAATCCAAAAACTACGCAAGTCCTAGGTTAATAATGAATTTAGATTATTTTCTACACCTTTACCCCTGTAAGATTGACAAGGACAACCAGGAACTGTTGGAGATAAAGAGTTGTTCTATCAAGGAACATGAAAATCTGTCAAAACAGGAAGGCGACGAAGAAGCAAAAGAAGAGGACGATTCAGGAAACAACCCAAAATCTCATGATTGCACATGCAAGTCAACTGCAAACAAAAAGCGATTGAAAACACCTGGCCCCGGTTGTTCAAACCTTGGATAGCGCTATCCACCGGATAAATCACTATCCAACAGATAGCGTAATTGATTTCCGTAATACTCATCCACTTGATAGTGGTTTATCCGGTGGATAGCGCTATCCAACGTTTGAACAACCGGGGCCAGGGTCTTTACTAACTTGAAGTGGGTCTGTACACTATATTTCGTATGTCAGGCAACATTTGTAGTTTTATTCTCGATCTGGCCTTGAATAGTTCACTTATTGGCAGAACTCAAAACTCTTTTTGTATTTATATTTCAGTAACTGCAGAAACGCATAAGACTGCTGGCAATAATGCATTTCTTAAAGATGATTTTGTCACAGCTATAAACTTGTACACAGAGGGAATTGAAGTAAAATGCAAGGATGAGGATCTGAAGGCAAAATTGTACAACAACAGGGCTTCAGCCCACTATCACTTGGGTGAAGTATCATTCATATTAACTCAAAGTGTCCTTGAACATTGCATTTAATTTATGTGCCTTAGTAGGTTCAATTCATGCATACATCTTCCCGTTCCGTCAATTCATTTTTCGCTGCATTCGCAATGAATCTTATAAAATACTCACAATCTTGCTTGGTCACTAAACTTTCGCTATATAGCATAAAGTGTGTTGTCGTATCGGATTTGAAAACACCTCAAACTTACGCAAGGTTTACATATAAAGTGGACGCTGCCCATTCAGTCAAATTGAATCTAATTTTCGTGCGGATTATTCCTTGTAATGTGCGTATGATAAAACTCTTTTTCAGGTAATTATCCAGATTGTCTAAGTGATGTAAAAGCTGCAACAGCACTACAGCCTTCTTATCTCAAGGCGATTATCAGAGGTGAAAATAAATCTCAGTTGAAAACGCGATTTTTTCCTAAAACAATGATTTTAAAAGAGTCGACTTTTTTTTTCACTAGGAGCGAACACTTATTTTAAGTTGAAGCAGTTTCAAGAAGCCATCATCTGGTGTGATAAAGGACTAACCGTATCCTTTCTTAGAATAATGCACGCAGCCCCTCGCACGACTATTATTTTCTTTACTTTGAATATGTCACGATCAACTCTTTTTTTACCTTTCAGTAAATAAGCAGTTTGAATCGATAAAGTCGATTAAAATAAGTGACCTGCGAGCAGCCATTGCATGATATGTACAGAAAGGGAGTCAACTATTTGAAAATATAATATAACCACTATTATCGCCAACAACCACATAAGTCCTAGTTTAAGAAAGCACATTATTTTCTGCGCCTTCACTCTAGTAAGATTTACAAGGACAACCAGGAACTGTTGCAGATAAAGACTTGTTCTATAAAGGAACACGAAAATCTGTCAAAACAGGGAGGGAACGAAGAAGCAAAAGAAGAGGACGATTCAGGAAACAACCCAAAATCTCTTGATTGCACATGTAAGTAAACTGCAAACAAAAAGCGGGCTTGTTGACCAGGGCCTTTACTTGAAGTGGGTCTACACTACATTTCGTATGTCAGGCAACATTTTGCAGTTTTATTCTCGGTCTGGCCTTGACTAGTTTACTTACTGGCAGAACTCAAGACTCTTTTTGCATTTTTATTTCAGTAACTGCAGAGACTCACAAAAATTCTGGCAATAATGCATTTCGTAAAGACGATTTTGTCACAGCTATAAACTTGTACACGGAGGGAATTGAAGTGAAATGCAAGGATGAGGATCTGAATGCCAAATTGTACAACAACAGGGCTTCAGCCCACTATCACTTGGGTAAAGTATCATTCATATTAACTTAAAGCATCAACATTGTATTAAATTTATGTGCCGTAATAGGTTCGATTCATGCATGCATCTTCCCGTTCCGCCAATGCATACGTCGCTGCATTCGCAAGGAATCTTATAAAATACTCACAATCTTACTTTCGTTGGTCACTAAACTTTCGGTAGATAGCATAAAGTGTGTTGTAGTATCGGATTTGAAAAAACCTCGAGCTTACGCAAGGTTTACATATAAAGTAGACGCTGCCCACTCAGTCAAGATTTGATCTAATTTTCGTGCGGATTATTCCTTGTAATGTGCGTATGATAAAACTCTTTTTCAGGAAATTACCAGGATTGTCTAAGTGACGTAAAAGCTGCAACAGCACTACAGCCGTCCTATCTCAAGGCGATTATCAGAGGTGAAAATGAATCTCAGTTGAAAACGCGATTTTTTCCTAAAACAATGATTTTAAAACAGTCGACTTTTTTTTTTCACTAGGAGCAAACACCTGTTTAAAGTTGAAGCAGTTTCAAGAAGCCATCATCTGGTGTGATAAAGGACTAACCGTATCCTTTCTTAGAATAATGCTCGCAGCCCCTCGCACGACTATTATTTTCTTTACTTTTAATATGTCACTATCAACTCTTTTTTTCTTTTTTTTTTCTTTTTTTTTTTTTTTAATAATAACATTTATTTGGTTACAACACTTCTAATAACAATACTTACATTTACATGGAGAAAAAATAAAAACAACGTACAAGAGATAAAGGAAAAATACAATGTTACAGCATTTGCAACCAATTAAGCCTGAAAAAATTTTACAAAATTGACTACTGTTTGCAAAATTGCAAAATAAAACACGATACAACAAAAACATAAGGAGTCTGTCCTACCAACTAAAAGGTGATTTGCATTTGCATTTGTTTCTGCATCACTTTTAACTTTTGGAACTTTTGGAATTATTTAATAACAGCAAGTTCATTTGTCCGAGGGGCAAAGTTTAAGAGGGCTTCATTTGTTTTTTAAGGAGGACATATTGTTATTATTAGAGGCAATCTCTTTTTCAATTTCCATGGAGTTCATAACGGTTTGTAACTCTTTTTTTACCTTTCAGTAAATAAGCAGTTTGAATCGATAAAGTCGATTAAAATAAGTGACCTGCGAGCAGCCATTGCATGATATGTACAGAAAGGGAGTCAACTATTTGAAAATATAATATAACCACTACTATTGCCAACAACTACATAAGTCCTAGTTTAAGAAAGCACATTATTTTCTGCACCTTTACTCTAGTAAGATTTACAAGGACAACCAGGATCTGTTGCAGATAAAGCTGACTTGTTCTATCAAAGAACGCGAAAAGGTGTCAAAACAGGGAGGCGACAAAGAAGCAACAGATGAGGGCGATTCGGGAACTAACCCAAAATCTCTTGATTGTACGTATAAGTAAACTCGCAACAAAAAACGTACCTGTAACGACGGTCTATACTTCAAGATGATCTACAATTTGTCAGGCATCAAATGTTATGTTTTGTTCTCTTCTCTGGATTTGACTCATGCAGATACTGGCAGAACTCAAAATTAAACTCATGCCGTTTGTATTTTCATTTCAGCAATTGCAGAGACTCACAAAAATGCTGGCAATGATGCATTTCTTAAAGATGATTTTGTCAAAGCTATAAACTTGTACACAGAGGGAATTGAAGTGAAATGCAAGGATGATGATCTGAATGCCAAATTGTACAACAACAGGGCTTCAGCCCACTATCACTTAGGTAAAGTATCATTCGTATTAACTTTATGTATTGTCAACATTACATCAAAAATTCCGTATCCAACATGACATCGTCTATTCTGCATCCCGGCCCTTTTACGTAAAGACACTTCTGGAATCTCAATTCAACTGTCAGTATTGATGTTGTCAGGGTGAAGTCAAATGTGGATAAACTCATTACCCTATAATAAGTGGCGCTAGGGTGAGGCCTCAGTAGAGAATCTTGACCTTGTCCCAAAGCGGATAGTGCCTGGTCTCATCTGCGTGTTCATTAATGCCTCAAGTCAGAGTCTCTGAAAACCGTATTCCCGTTTAATGCGCCTTAATACGTTAAATTCATGCATACATCTTCCCGTTCCGCCAATGTATACTTCGCTGCACCCGCAAGAAACCGTATAAAATACTTACTCTCGCTTCCTTGGGTTACTTAAGCACCCTTAGATCGCACAAAGTGGTGTCGTGTCGAATATGAAAACAGCCCGGGCGTACGCATCGTTTAAATAAAAAATAGGCATTACCCCTCAATTACTTAAAAGACCCCTGGATAAAGCATAAATTTTAAGCGCTGATTTTTTTTCAATTCAATTCAATTCTTTCTAATCTACTTGAGGATTATTCTCTCTCTCTCTCTCTGTAAAATCACCTCTCTCGTGCATTCAACAGGCTCGAAATTCACCATCACATCTCTACCATTGCGCATGAGCACATATCAACTTTCTTGCCCTAGCAGTATGCAGGTTATTTGTCACTTGAACCTTGTTCAGTAGTGGCCTTACCTCCAACTTGTCTCTTGTAGCTTAGTGGTAGAGCATCCGGACTAGCAGCCTGAAAGTCATAGCTTCAAACTCCTATTGAGCGCCTGTATGTGTCACTGATTGAAATCATCTTTCAAAAAAAACTCTTTTTCAGAGAATTACCATGATTGTCTGAGTGATGTAAAAGCTGCCACAGCACTACAGCCGTCTTATTTCAAGGCGATTATCAGAGGTGAAAATGAATCTCAGAAGAAAACCTGATTTTTTTCCTCCATTTAATCATTTCAAATGAGTCGACTTTTTTCACTAGGGGCAAAGACCTGTTTAAAGTTGAAGCAGCTTGAGGAAACCATCAACTGGTGTGAAAAAGGACTAGCCGTATCCTTTCTTTACCCTGTTCACCGACCCTTTTTTTTCTCTATTGAGATGTTCATGTGCGCGAACGAAAATAAGAACTGCAAGGGATTTATTAAGCCGCAACGCACTGGATAAATACTCAAACAAACAAAAAACGTGTGTGTACAGCTACGGCTTTTCGTAGAAGAGTAAATACAAATTCCTGACCACACAAAATATTACCTCCTTTACTTTTACAAGGTCAATGTCTATTTTTTTGTCAACTATTCAAAAATGTAGCTGTTACTACTTTTGCTACTGTCATAACTACTGCTATTACAAACAACTACATAAGTTTTAGGTTAAGAAAGCACATTATTTTCTACACCTTTACTCTTGTAAGATTGACAAGGACAACCAGGATCTGTTGGAGATAAATAGTTGTTCTGTCATAGAACGCAAAAAGATTTTAACTCAGGAAGGCGATAAAGCAGCAAAAGAGGAGGGCGATTCACGAACAAACCAAAAATCTCTTGATTGTACATGTAAGTAAACTCCAAACAAAAAGCGTAGTTATAACCAGAACCTTTACTTCAAATGGATCTACAGTTTGTCAGGCATCGAATGTTAAGTTTTCTTCTCTGGCTTGACTCATTCAGATACTGGCAGAACTCAAAACTCTGTTTGCATTTTTTTTTTTTTCAGCAATAGCAGAAACTCACAAAAATGCCGGCAATGATGCATTTCGTAAAGATGATTTTGTCAAGGCTATCAACTTGTACTCAGAGGGAATTAAAGTAAAATGCAACGATGCCGATCTGAATGCCAAATTGTACGACAACAGGGCATCAGCCCACTATCACTTGGGTAAAGTATCATTCATATTAACTTTACGCATTGTCGACATTGTACTTTATTTCGTACCCAACATTCCATTGTCTATTCTGCATCCCGGCCCTTTTACGTGAAGACATTTCTGGAATCTCAATACAACTGTTTCTATTGACCCCATTGATGTTATCACAGATGAAATCCTATATGGATGACCGTTTTATAGCCTAAGAAAGTAACAGTGGGGGAAGGGCGATGGGGTCTCGATAGAGAATCTTAACCTTGTCTCAAAGCGGATAGTGCCTGGCCTCATCTGCGTTTTCATTAATAGCTCAAGTCTGGAGTCTGAAAACCGTATGTCCGTTTTATGTGGTGTAATTGACCACTCCAGAAAATACCATAACATGCCATAATACGCTTTATTAGTCACTCCAAAATTTTGCATAAGCATTGTCTTTAGTTTCTCTTGGGAGTTAAAATGGCCCTAAGAGAAACTGAAAACAATGCTTCTGCAAAATTTTGGAGTGACCAACAAAGAGTATGATGGTATGTTATGGTATTTTCTGAAGTGGTCAATAGGTTCAATTTATGAATACATCTTCCCGTTCCGCCAATGACTTCGCTGCGCTCGCAAGGAATCTTTTTTTTTTGTTTGTTTTTTTTTTGTTATTGCCACAACAAGTATTGACATACATTGTAGTATATACATATAGTAAAATAAAATCACACAAAAAGACATACAAGATATTTGATGTCAGGTCAAGGGATTCTACATTTTACAAAGCATTTGTCGTGAATGCTAACGCAGAAACTTCACGATTTCACGGTTTCAAGGGTTTATTCCAAATAGGAAAAGTTCACTGCCAAAGCTACACACGAAATCTAAACCCAACTGACTAAAAAATTAAGATACATGCTTAAAAACAAAGTATTGAAATTGATCCCTTAATGGTATACATTCCGATCACTACCACGATAATTAAGTGTCCATCTTAATTGTCACGCAATGTTATAATCTCACACACACTCCCCCTGTTCATTTCCGAAAGAAATGAACAAGGAAAGGTGACTAAATCATGTCCGGTTAATAATCTATGAGTAATAAACGTCATAATAAGTTCCTAAGATAGCTCCTCGTCGTCTGCTTGGTCCTGGATTCTGACCTTGGCTGCAACTGCGGCATCCCTCGTCGGCCTGAACACTGGTGCTTTAGGATCCAGGTTTCTGATAGGCGCGCCTGCAGTCATGTCACATGACAGCTCAAGAGGGTACAAATGTTGAATAGGCCTCTCAAGGTAGGACTTTCCAGCTCGCAACTTCGCACCCCTGACGACACCGTCTCTGCCAGTGATCAGCTCAGCGACGATTCCTAGCTTCCAGTGCCCGCGGTTCTTCTCTTCACCCTTGATTATAACGACGTCTCCCCTTGATAGAGATAGTTGCCTTTGCTTGTTGTGTTGAGGTTGTGTCTTTCACGAAGGCTTCTTCGGTACTCAGTAGACCACCTCCTCCATACCACATCCTTGCACTTTGCTAGATACCTCGCTCGCTTTGGAAGATCAGGGTTCTCTTGATTGTGGTCTTCAGGAAGTAGGTTAGGACGACAAAACTGCAGCATGTTTTGGGTTAGCACAGGCAGCCGTACATCTTCTTCCACGTAGCTGAGAGGTCGGTTATTCAGTGCTACTTCCACGTCCAGCAAGACATCTTGCAGTTCGCTCCAGGTAAGAGTTCCATTTCCAACGCTTTTGTTGAAGGCTTGCTTGACAAGGCCAATCATTCTCTCGAACTGCCCACCCCACCATGGTGCTTTGGTGAGGTTGAACTGCCACTTGATGTTCAGCTGGGCAAGGAAATCGTGCAGTCGTTCATCTTGTATCACATTTCGCAGCCACTTTGCTGCACCCACAAACGTTCGATCGTTATCCGAGTAAATCTTCTCTGGGCGGCCTTTCCTTGCGATGAATCGCTTCAAGGTACTGATAAACTCTTCTGTCTCCATGATTTTCGTCAGTTCGAGGTACAAGGCACGGCTCAGGCTGCAAACTTACAGGACTATGTAGGCTTTTCCCTCTCTGTTTCTGCTAACACGGTACTTTACTGGACCTGCATAGTCAACCCCGACTACCTGAGAGGGCGTAGTTTCCACAGTACGATCCTGAGGCAGGTTTCCTGGAGGGAGGTTGGAGTATGCAACAGCATGAAACCTCTTGCATGCGTAGCAGCGCTTAATTAGGCGTTTGACGAGCTGGCGAAATCTGGGGGCCCAATGTGTCTCTCGCACTTTGGCCATGGTTAAGCTCACTCCCCCATGTAGAGTGGCTTCACGGGCGTGCTGCACGAGCTTCTCAGTGTACATCTCACTGTCAGGTAGGTAGACTGGGTAATCACCTTGGATCCCTCTGCGACATTTCAAAGCACCATCATGATTCATCTGCAGGTTAAGTTTCAGCTTATCGTCTTCGAACTGTTCCAATCCGGCACACTTCTTTTGGGTTTTCTTCTCCCAGAGAAGCTTCTGGTAGTTTATCTCCTCTGTGGTGAGAGCGCCTGTCTTCCTCTTGTGCTCGGAGTTCCTTGTGTTGTTGATGAACCTTTGGACCCACGCTCCTACTCTCAAACAGTGCCAAAGGCAACTCATCAAACACATCCGATTCTGTTCCATCCACAGCTAAGGCGAACACCTGCTTGGTTGCTTTCGCTTCTGCCTCAGACTCTGGGGTTGCAGTTGTTACAATATCTGGGGCCAGCTAGCTGGATCCTTCAGCCGATTTGGTCCTCTCTCTTTGTTAACTGGCCCGCCTCGACTCCCCAGATCTGCAGGATTCTCTTGTGTCGGTACGTGTCTCCAAATGACGGACTCCTTTTCTTTTATCTTGCGGACACGGTTTCCATCAAATTGCTTGTATTCGCTGGCGCCTCTAATCCAATGAAGGGCAACAGTGCTGTCAAGCCAAACATTTAGTGACTTTACTGGGTACCCGGTCAGAGCATCGTGGACGTTGGTCAGCAAATTGACTGCCATGTGGCCTGCAACCAATTCCAGGCGGGGAATGGTGACTCCCTGCTTAGCGAGGCGTGCTTTGGCAGCTTCCAATCCTTGGTTCCCCCCTGACGTTTGTTCGACTACTGCATAGACAGCTGCGGCGACCCCTTGAGCGCTAGCGTCTCCAAAGGCGTGAAGTGCAATTGCTTGAATAGGTTGGCTGGAACTAGGGCTCTAGGTACTTCAGTTTTAACAGGTAGTTTCATTTCCCACTTCTGCCTTCGCTTCAAAAGTTCTTGGGGCAGCTCTGCATCCCAGGCCATCTTCTTTTGACAGGCATCACGGTACAGCATTTTTCCTTCTAAAGTCAAAGGCGAGACTAGGCCGAGGGGGCCATACGCCTTTGCGATTTTGCCCAGCACTCCTCTCTTTGTAGCGGCTACAATTTCTTGGGGGAAGGTAACTGCAATTATGTCAGAGTCTTTGTTCCACCTCAATCCAAGGAGTCCACACTCCCCCGGCTTCACTCCTAGCTGTTCCTTTGCGTAGGTGACCACTCCTTCATTGTCGTGTGCGCCGAAGGCTTCTAACTCTCGGACGTTAGAGTTCCATTTATGAAGATTAAACGAGGCTTTTCCGAAGATCTCTGTGGAGGTAGCTTTAATTTTCCACGCCTTTTCAACAGTTTGGTCTCCCATCAGAAAGTCATCCACATACAGACCCCGCTCAATCTCTGGTACAGCATCAGGGTAATCAGGTCGACAAATGTTTAGGTGATGCTGAATGACTCCTCCGAGGAGAAAAGGTGATGGACCCAGACCAAACAGAGCTGGTGTGAATCGCAGGGTACGTACTTGCTCGGGATACTCTCTGGTGATCCAGTGAAAACGCAGCGCGTCTCGGTCTTCTACGCGGATACGTACTTGTAGGAACGCCTTTTGTATGTCTCCTGCAATAGCCACTTCATTGAAACGTCCGCGCACTAGCACTTTCCATAACTGATTTTGCAGCGGGGGTCCCTATTCCAGACAGTCATTTAAGGAGGGAGCTGCATCATAGGCTCTGGCGGAGGCGTCATAGACAATTCGCATTTTCGTCGTCTCTGAACTCTCTCTGATAACAGCTTTGTGAGGAATGTAGAATTCCTTCACTTGGGCGGGCTCTTCGGCTTCTTCAACAACGCCTTCTTCTAGTTGCTGCTGTATTATGGCATCATAATCTTCCAATTTGCCGTTCCGTTTTAGGCGCTGTCTTATTATTAGGCAAGGGGGGATGACCACCTTTCCAAGGGAGCGCAGTTTCGTACCATCCCTCTGGACTGCATTTAAGCTGTTCAAGGAACTCCTGGTGCACAACGTCCTGATCTCCGATAGGCGTGTCTTGCAATTCCAATACGTCCATACGGCACAGTTCTTCGTAGTCTCCAATTGAGGTCTGTGTCAAGAACATGTTTTGAGAGCAACTTCAGCACCTGATGACATTATCGTCCACCCGAACCTGGTCTGCTCAGCAATAGGCTCGCCCTCGGCTCATGCTCGCTGATAACCGGCCATCTTGATCTTCGTGTACTCATTTGCCCCCAGTATCACAGGGATGGGAAGGAGTTCCTTTGTGTCGGTTTCTTCCATTCGGACACCTTTAAGATGTGGATATCGCCCCAGCATCTCAGGATAGTTAGGATTCTCTAGGATTAGCAGCTCGCGCTGTTCGATTTTCGTCACACAGACTGGTAGCACGCACTTCTCTAGTGTATCGCATATCTTCACATCGTAGGTCTCGACGCGCTTCGTGACCAATCCTATGATTGTTTTAATACCACGTGTCAGGGTGCGAGAAGGCTTTACTTTCAGGAGATTCACCAAGAAGGCTGATATGTACGATCCAATGGCCCCAGTGTCAAGTAACGCACGGCATTTCACTCCATTGACCTTGATTATAACTACTGGGTGGCAGACTTTCTCCCTGTGTGCGGCGGTCATTGCAGATCCTTCGTTTGCAGGTTGGGTAGGCTGATGGCAGATAGATGTGTGATGCCTCTGCTTACAGCGAGCGCAGTTTCCTCGGCTTCGACAGCGAGCTGCTCGATGAGGCCAGTGCAATTAAAACAAAGCCTTTTCTCTTGTAGAAACTTCTTCCTATCGGGGGCGCTTGAGATAACTGTACAATCACTAGGCTTGTGTGAAGTGTTATTGCAGAAAACACACCCCCGTGGTGCATTCGGGTCTTGGTCTTCTACGTAAAAACTTCTGTCACGGGATTTCGCGATTTCACGCGGGTGAATCTCCTTCCACCCGCGAAGGGCGTTGATAAGCTGACTGAAATCCCACGTTTTCCAGTCCGGTTTCCCTTGAACTAGTTCCGCTTTGATTCCCGGCAGCTTGTTCAGGACTCCTCGAACCAATGCCTTGCAATCCGACGTTTTTCCTAGGGTTTCAAGCGACTGAACATTGTACAGGAGTGTCTCGAAGAAATCGTGAATCTTCGCGGGATGTGTTCCGGAAATAACAGGGAGTCCTTGGATGTTTTCCACATAGGCACTAATAATCTCGTTTGTCTGGCAGCAATTTGTTTGAAGAATATTTTTTGCACGCTCGTAGCCTTCTGATGTAAAAGGTAGGCCATCGATCCCCTTTCTCACTCGAGGCTCCACTAACTCCGTAAGATAGGCGAATTTCGTGACCGCAGGCAGACCCGTCTTGTCAATCTCCGCCTCAAATTTATTCCAAAATGCCAGCCAGTTCTCAAGGGCTCTATTGTACTTTGTGATGACAAGCTTCGGAAGTTTGACATTCTGTTTACTCGGAGAGGCAACCTTTTCCTTTTCGAACTCTGCCTTCTGCTCCAGTTGCTGTCTTTCGAACTTTAATTGTTCTTCACGCTGGCGGGCCAACAGGGTCTCCTTTGTTTCTCTTTCTTCATTCTCCGCATCAACCACCATTCGTTTCACACGTTCTTCGAGTAAGGTGATCTCCGTATCTGCGGCGTCGATTTTCAATTCGAATTCTTTCCCCCATTCTTTAACTTTGTCTAAGGCCTCCCCACCTTCAAGCTTGGCTTGGTCGATCTCTCTCTTTATTTCTTCCGCGCCGATAACTATGCTCTGTAAAGCTTCTTTATGTCGACGAATTTTCCCGGTGATCCCGGTACTAATAATACCCTCTGTCTTCTCGTGGGTGAGCTGCAAAAGCTGTAGTTTTGCTTTCAGTTTTCCGATAAGCGTCTCCATTATTCTCACGGTCCCGTCGGAGGTGCCACTTTTGTCGTGAATGCTAACGCAGAAACTTCACGATTTCACAGTTTCAAGGGTTTATTCCAAATAGGAAAAGTTCACTGCAAAAGGTACACACGAAATCTAAACCCAACTGACTAAAAAATTAAGATAACATGCTTAAAGGGGACCTCCGGGATAAAAACGAACTTATTTAGAATAGTAGTCCTATATCTAAACTTTCAGTTTTTAATAAACTTTCTTACCGTACTCCTACCGCTAAGTAAATCTTTTACGTAAAAGCTGCCGGAAAAGCCGTCGTAGTATTCTACCATCTTGGAAAGAATACGAGCCGCGTTACAATGGTCAGCAGTGCGTTGTGACGTAAGAACGTCAATGGTTCGCGGTTGGTTGGCGGAGGGTTCGCGGGAGATTCGCACATGAGAACTACGAGGGTAGAACTTCCTTCTATTTCGTTCCTTTGTATTGCGTCCGTGGCCTCCAGTTCAACCTTTTTTGACGGTTTGTAAGCAAAGGAGAAAATGGTCAGCTGCGTTGTGCCTGACTGCCACAATTACTCAGAAAAGACGGGAGAAGCCGTGAGTTACCACAAGTTCCCGCAAGACCATAGAACGAAGGCATGGCTCGACCGAGTAAGGCGTGTAGATATGCCACCCCTGGAACACAACTATGTTTGCAGCGAACACTTCTTGCCCAGCTGTTTTCGGATGGATTTCCCTGCTGAACTAATGGGCGAAAAGGTTCGAAAAAAATTAAGGGATGACGCTATACCGTCTCTGTTTAAATATGGTCCGGAACCCAAAAAAGCGCGAGACTGTAATTTCACTTTCATTATTTCGACATTACGATAAAAACAGACAATTGAACATTCCAAAAATATTTGTAGAAAATACTGTTAAGTATTGAACTTTATTCCATCAGGCTGTGGAAGAACTTTTAGCTGCTGACTTCCCAGACTGTGACGATGAGTCAAGCTCTTCTTCAGAGGATGTCTTGGAAGACTCTTCAGATCAAGACCAGTTTGATAATAATGAAGAAACAGGCTCCTCAGAACCAAGAGTGTATGACATTGGCATTCAGTGTTGCTGTCAGCCTGTTACCTTAAGAAGTTTAGCAGTTCAAACTGAGGATTCCAAACTAAAAAAGAACAAAGCTAATGTTACCCCCACCCCTATACAAAACGAGCCCTACATGTATGTCCCACCATATGTCGATGCTGTACAATGGAAGGTTTTGAAGGATCACACTTATTCTTTAAGAGCATGTCCCAGTTCAGTGTTTCCTACTTATGATGATAACTTTTTTAGCACCATCCCTTTCACTCCATTGCACAAAGAAGACCCAAGGCTTGAAAATGATGATGACAACATTGATGGTCATGTCAGTTACACAGATGATGAAGTTGATGATGAAGACCTAGATCCCCACTGGAAATTCCCCCCTAAAGGAAAACACTATGGCAATGCTGATGAAGATGATGATGATGACGATGAAAAATCAGAAGATGAGTTCCCAGAAAAACCCGGCAATGAAAAAAATTTGTAGTCTTTAATTCAAATCTAAATAATTTATTTAAAAGATGCCACGAATGCGGTGATGTTGTCATTGAACAGAAGAGGAAAACTGTTGGAAAAAGGTTATCTGTACAGCGTGTGTGCCAGAGTTGGTGTAAAATGACATGGGAGTCACAACCTGTGGTAAAAAGGAAACCTCTAGGAAATTTATTACTGGCAGCATCCATTCTTTTTACAGGTAACTTTGCTGCCATAAGTCGTCTGGCATCATGTTTTAACCTGTAATTTTTCAGCGAAAGTGTCTTTTATGACATCCAGCGTAAATACCTGTTCCCTGTGGTGAATGAGGCATGGGAAGTAGAGAGTCAACTGCAGGTAGATAGACTGACTTCCAAGGAAGTTGTAAATCTCGATGGTGATGGCAGGTGTGACAGCCCTGGCCACTGTGCCAAATATGGCACCTACACTTTAACACACTGGTCCTCCAAGACTTGGAGGAAAAGGGGATCATGATTAACAGGATTGCTACAGACCGCCATGCTTCCATCAGCAGCAGCATGAAGAAGGACTTCCCACACATCAACCACCAGTATGATGTTTGGCATCTCTCCAAGTGGGTGGTCAAAAAACTTACAAATAAAGCCAAACAAAAGGGTTGTGAGGAACTGGCCCCATGGATACAATCCATTTCCAATCACCTTTGGTGGTGTGCGGCAACTGCGATGGGAATGTGCAGCTTCTGCGTGAAAAGTGGAAGTCTCTTTTAGATCACGTAGCCAACAAGCACAAGTGGTCAGGCAACACGCTCTTCCATCAGTGTTGCCACCGATGTATCTCTTCCTCTGAAGCTAAGCAAATTTGTTGGCTTAAGCCAGGCTCACAAGCTCACATAGCTTTAGAGGAAGTGGTACTAAATAAAAAGCTTCTTTAAGATCTGGCTTAACTAACTGACTTCTGTCACACTGGTAAAATTGAGGTGTACCATTCAATGATGCTGAAGTATGCCTCCAAACGCGAGCATTATTCTTACCAGGGCATGGTAGCTAGGACCCAGCTAGCCGCTCTAGACAACAATGCTAACACTGGCCGTCAAGCTGTGATAAAGTCAGGTGAACGGGCAGGTGAGGCACGATACAAGCTTTGCTTCCCAAAAGCAAATAAAAGATGGGTTGTCAAACCAATTAATGAGAAGAAATCATATCAGTTCTTGTCAGACCTACTTTCAGAGGTGCTCAGTCGTGTTGAGCAGGGGAATGCAGCCGCACAGCCACTTCATCCACACCTGCCAAGTAACATTGCCTCAGAACCACCTCCTAGTAAATCAGGTGCAATACGCCAACATCGGTCAAGATTTAATAGATGACTTAACAATAGTGAGCCTTTGACACATTTCCTGGAGGTTTCCTACTTGTAACAGTCAATCACAGTAACACTGAAATTTTTTCCAAACTTGACAATAAGAAACTCAAAAACCCCCATGTCTTTTTACTCCAATTACGTGTAAAAAACTGAAACCCACATGACAAGAACAGTTCATCACTTGTCAGGTTTTTTGACTGCAAATAATGAGGAATAGACCTTTTTAGCTAGTATGTTTTGTTTTCCTTATTCACACCATGTTTTTTATGTTCTCAAGGAGATTTGCATTTTCATAACCTATGTAGACATATGTACATGGATGCATGTGTATAGGACTTTTCAACATATCATAGTGTAAAATGAAAATACATAACCTAAAGGCTTAAAAACTCAGCTGACAAAATGTAAGCAAATTATTTTTAGTACCCTCTTTATAACTGTATATTATGCATCATAAGTGGCTTACAGTTTCTCATTTACACTGGCAGCCTGATGTCAGTTATAAGTCATGCCACTCGTCTGCATATTTAAACCCTGTAAAGACAAACTCCTCCTCAGGCCCAGGTGGAGTATAGAAGTGCCTGATACACATTACAGCCATGAAGGAAGCACAACCCTTATTTCCTCGCCCAGGATTCCCCAGCATTATCGGGCCAATTGTCTGTATGCTATGTGCCTGTAGAGTTTGTCTTCAAAACCATCAAAAGATTCTTTGTATTGTTGCTTATTTTGATACCATGCAGTCTGCAGGACCTATCTATTTATACACACTGGATGGAACCCTGGATGCTGCGTGATGCATGTTGGCTCTTCCTCACATTCACCACTAGTAACTTCTTCATTAAGCTTATTTTTAACCTGCTCTATTTCTTGGCAGCATATGCATGCCTCCACTCTCCCCATAATCTGGCAATTATCACATGAGCACCTAAATCATAAATAGGAAACAAAAACTGAATTGTTGTACTTTTAACATGAGGTACAGGTTAAGAAGCCGAATAAACACCAGCAATTGAGACAACAATTTAAGGTTTCGTAAGATTTAGATGTTACTAACTTTTTTTGTGATATTATATGTAGAAAAAATATGTTGAAGTAAAATATTAATTTTGTTTGAGTTTAAGAAAACTGTTTATACAAGCCAGTAAAGAAAATGAGGACACTGGCAAATTTAGATAGTTAAACATGAAATTCTCTCCTGAAATAGGTTAGGCGGGACCATCGGCCGCCTGTTGACTTGAAGAACCGATGTGTAGTGAAGATCAACATTTACAAAAATACAATTCTTTTTGTTTGCACCCGTGCTAGTGTTAGCTTATATAAAAGAAGGCGAAGAGCCAAGAAAATTGTTCAAAATCCTTCCCTTCTACTTGAAAAGTCCAGCTTCGGGAGGAGGAGGGAATTTATGCTAGGTCTTTAACAGCTTTCACGTTCACAGCACCTAATTCGCAAGACATATTGAAAACTACGAACACTAAGCGATTTGTCGGCCGCTCGATAATGTTTACGTACTCAAGGCTCTCAAAACGAAAAAAACAAAAACGAAACAATTACGAACACGACATCTGGGCCAAAAAACAGTTTATTTCGCACATCGGTAAAAGAATTACAATGAAGCAAACAGCACAGCACATACCAGTCGGAATTTTCCAGTCTTGGATTCAATTCTTCGCTGCCTTCCATGGACTCGTCGCCAGAAAGACTTTCAGCGTTGATATCCCTCTCATCCGTGTTCACCCGCGGTTCAAACTGATACGGCTGGGTAGAAAACGTTTGAGCTCCTTGTTCTTCGTCGGAGAACTCGGATTCTGACCCAGAATTCGACATTATAAGAGTGATAAAGGTAAGAAAAACTCCCAAAGCAGACGATGCAAAATGTTGTACACAACTAGAAGCCGCGTAAATATCGGATTACGCTTGACATTCTGACGTCATAAATGAAAACGCTGACCCATTTCTGAGCAGGCGAACAATTTTCAAGATGGCCGAATGCCATTTGCATTTTTGACTCCGCTTTAGGGTGAAATAGCTTCGTTCTAACGAACAATCACTTAACTTAGTAATCAAAAATTGAAACAACAAATGTAGGCAAATCATTAAGAAGAAGGTCATTTTTCTCCCGGAGTTCCCCTTTAAAAACAAGGTATTGAAATTGATCCCTTAATGATATACATTCCGATCACTACCGCGATAATTAAGTGTCCATCTTAATTGTCACGCAATGTTATGATCTCACACACATATGAAAAACGTGGAGATCTTTCGAGTATGCAACTAATTTGTATGACTAAACAAAGAAAGCAAATATTGCCACCAAAAACAGAAAGGTACGAGGCTAAAATAAACAAATAAATCAAGCAAAAAGTATATACATATAGTAAAATACAATCACACAAAAAGTCATACAAGATATTTGATTTAAAGTCAAGGGATTCTACGTTTTACGCTTCTTATATATTGTTAATGCAATAGATTTTGTGAGAGGGTATTTTTAAAGCGAGACCATTTCCGTACAAAGACGTTTGAGTCGTTATTGTGGAATGCAATCTGCTTTTCAATTTCGGTCGAGTTCATAAGTACCTGTATATACACGTGCAGCTTAGGAAGCTTGTTCCCAAGTCTGCAGGTGTATATGTAATGTCTAGCTATAAGGAGTAGGTGATGAAAGAGAAGGTCTTTTTACGTCGTCAATGAGACCGAAACAGAGAGACAATGAGGGAATGACGTTTTCTAAATCTTTGAAATTTTGAGAGATCCACTCGAACATGCTCTTCCTGAAGTTCTGAGTGCATTTGCAAGTCCAGAATAGATGAACGAGGGTTTCTTTTTGTTCCTCGGAAAAGGAGCAGGAATCTGTTTGTTTGATACCTATTTTGTACAGAAAGTCATTGTGGCTATTTTTCTGTGAAGGAATTCCAAATTGGAAGGCTCTAAGCTTTGACTCTCTTGTACACAGAGATGATAGGCAGTACGTATTTTCCCAGTTTACTATTATACTAAGATTACAATGTATGTCTTTCTCTTCCAACCACTTTCCCTGACTTCTTGATGGTATAGAAGCTTTTCCGTTTATTAGACATCATTAATTTTCTTGGAAACTTTGGTGTGAGACAGAAGGGGAATCAACTGGATCCTTTGGAGTTGGGTCATGATAGGCTGTAGAGTGTACTTTCTTGTAATGTGCTACAGCAGATATCACTTTGTGATATTCGAGATAGTTGGTTTTGATGCTATATTTATCTATGAAGGCGTTATAGCTTAGAAAATTCTGGTCGTTATCTAACAGATCTCTAATCTCCTTTATCCCCGCGCGCTCAACCATGATCTGTAGAAGAATGGACGATTTTCAATTCTAATGTGAGAGTTGTACCATATATATTGGAGGCAAAATCGAGGTTATCGTCTTTGTAATTAAATTTTGTCCAGTACTGTATGATTTATTTTAAGAAAGGGTCCTTGAGGTTGAGCAGCGTAGAATCTTGCTGTTTCAAATTGCTTCGGGACAATAGTTTTCCTCCGTACTTCCCTAAGTAATGGTCAAAAAAAAGCTTCCACTTCCCTTTATTTTCTTCATTTAGATACCCCTGGATCCATTTCATTTCCAAGGATTCATTAAAGCTTTGAATACCTAACATCTTAAGTCCTCCTTTTGCGTAATTATTTATCATTGTCGTCCTTTTGATTTTATCGCCCTTACCGTCCCAAAGGAAATCGTACAATATAGAGTTGATTGTCTTGAGTATGTCAGGAGGTGTTGGAAGAGATGACAATATGTGGACGATTTGTGATACGGCTAGAGTTTTTATGATTGTAATTTTACCCAAGAGGGTCAGTCCCGACCAATTATCTAAGATACTCCTTATTTTCTCAATTTTCTCAATAAAGTTAGAATTAAGAGACCTGTCTTCCAAAGTCGAAAACCACCACCAAGGCGAAGACCTTCTCGTTTGCCCAAGTTATTGGTTTACTTGAAGGGAAAGTGAGATTAGAACTTTTAGAGGCGCCAGTCCAGTGGGCTTCAGTTTTTTCATAGTTGACCTTCAAACCCGATACGGAAGCAAAAGCATCAAGTAAGTACAGAGACCTCAAAAAGGAGGACTTGGAGCCATTCAAAATCATAGTCGTGTCATCTGCATATTGGGATAACTTACACTCAGTATGAAAAATCTTTATTCCACGGACCTCATTATCTTTCCTTACTGTATTACCTAGTATTTCAGCGCATAAAATAAATAAATATGGGAACAGCGGGCATCCCTGTCTCACACCGCGACCTAAGTTGAAAAAGTCCGAAGACCATCCGTTGTTCCGAACACAACTGCTGATATCGGTATAGAATACTTTTACCCAAGTAACCAGAGAGGTTCCAAAATTATAGTACTTCAGAGTTTTTTCTATAAAGGACCATTCAATACTATCGAAGGCTTTTTCGAAGTCGACAAACAGTAGTAGACCAGGTATTTTTTCTGTATTTGTGTAATTAATAACGCTATCAATAAGTCTGATGTTTTCTCCGATGAATCGGCCTTTTAGAAAACCAGTTTGATCGTTGTTAATTATTTTTGGTAGGACCTTTCGTATTCTACTTGTAATGGATTTGGTGACTATTTTGTAATCGCAATTAAGAAGGGTGATAGGCCTCCAGTTTTTTAACAGGTTGGTCGGTTTGTTCTTTTTGGTATGAGAGTAATCAATCCTCTTCTTTGAGTAATCGATAAGAGACCTTTTGTATATGCACAATTTAAGGCATTTAACTGATGCTGATCGATGTCATTCCAAAAGACTTTATAGAATTCGGCTGGGAGGTCGTCACTTCCAGGGCTCTTATTTGATTCCATCGATTTTAAACTTTCTAAACATTCAGAGGCAGTCAGGAAGCCTTCACACTGTTTTTGCTCTTGCTCATTTAGGATAAGAGTATTTCCGTCTGGGAAAAACATATTTTCTTCCTTAGTGTCGGGTTGCGTATTAGCTGACGAATAAAGATTCCGATAGAAGGATTTTGCTTCTTCTAGGATCTCGCTATCTGTATTGACGAAATTATCATTTGCTAATGTGAGGTGTTTGATGGTTTTTTTACTGAAATGTCGTTTTTCCTAAACAAAGAAAATAAATATTGCCACCAGAAACAGAAAGGTACGAGGCTAAAATAAACAAATAAATCAAGCAAAACATTAAAAGTCCGTTGGTTGGGTCCATAAGGAGTCTCAGAAGAACTTACACTGTAGTCTGATACGGGAAGCAGTCGTACGTTCGCGTGACAATGGAATAACAGAAAATTTAGATTAAATGTCTCGATTAAGCCTGTGCACTGGATTGAGGAGGCCTAAGGTCTTCAGGGATATTACTTACTTTGTAAATAACATTGTTGATAATAAGCTTTCTATCGATACCTTTTGCGCTCAAACCTCGCTCCTTTGCTTGGAACATCGCTTTGATTAATACTTTCCTTTCCTGCTGTATCGCTTTTGCGTAATCTTGCGTAATGTATACATCCTTAGCTCTCTCTGAATCTTTCAACCTGTTTCTCGCTCTAAAAACTGCGTCTCTGTCTTCCCTGCTGAGGAAGCGTGCAATAATTGGTCTCGGAAAGCTTTTGGAGGCGTCTTCTGAGCGCGGTTTCCCAACACGATGAACTGCATGGAAGTGGATATCTTCTACATTAATATTCATGTAATTTTCTATTATATCATACACTACATCCATGCAATTTTCGTCATTGCGTTCAGGTACATTCATAAATCGAAGATTCTCGCGTCTAGAATAATTCTCCAAAGCGATAATTTTCTCCTGTTCTTCAAGCAGCCTTGTTTTCAAATTTTCGATTTCAGCTTGTTCGCTGTCAACTTTTTTGAGGTTACTTTGAGCAGGTCTAGTTCTTGGAGATGAGAGTCGAGGCTTTGTTGGCATGTTTTGTTGTAGTCGTTGTGGTTTTTTGTTTCTTCTTGAATGTCGTTGATTGAGTCCCAAGCCGGCTCTAGAGATTTTTCTACGTCTCTCAGGGACTTTTTCACACCATCAAGTTCTTGTTTCATTTCGTGTCTTAAGATTGAAATTTCGGTTGTCAGGTTTCCAAAACGCTCTTGCATTTGGGCATCTAAACGAGAAAGTTTGTCCATAATTTGGTTAAACTGCTCCAGGCTAAGGGCCTCAGATTGTTTGCTGTCTTCCATCACAGTGCTGCTTGAGCGACGATTTCTTTTGGGCGATGGCGTCTGTTGTGAAGATGAGCTTGATGATCTGTTTTCTCGCTCGTTTCTTTTAGACATTTAATAGAGGCTGTCAGGTCTACCGCCAGATTTTGGCATCGATGTTTCATTACCAAGATATTAGAATACAAAAATGACGCAAAAATTCAACGTTAGGCGTACTTCCCGTCCACAAATTTACGCAGCGACAGTGACACGTTTTGCCGCCATGATTGCTCGACCCAATCCCCAATCTTATAAAATACTCACAATCTTGCTTCCTTGGGTTACTTAAGGATCCTTATTATTCATTCAAAATATTTCCCCGATTCTGATTGGCTAAAAACACACGCATAATTCACCATAACAAGTTACTGATGAACAAATTTGGAAGAATTTTGTGTTTAACGAGGAAATGACGAAAAATGCAGCAAAGTGTTGTCGTTTCGAATATGAAGACAGCCCAGTTGTACCCATCGTTTAATTACAAAATAGGTACTACCCTTCAATTAAGTGACCAGTGGATGAAATATGAATTTTAAGCGCTCACTTTTTCGAGTTAATAGGGTGCAGTTCTTTCTGATCTACTCTACTTGAGGGTTATTCTATTTTATTTAATTAAGGGATAAAAATTCTTGATAGAGATGTGATAGTGAATTGTGAGCCTGGAAAATATATTAGAAAGATGATTTTTTTAATTGGTGAAACAGGCGGCTCGGAAGGAAGAATCCCAGTACTTCCTGTGTCACTGATCGTAAAATCATCTTTCTCATATATTCAACAGACTTCAAATTCCCCATCACATCTCTATCATTGAGCATAAGCACATATCAACATTCTAGTCCTAGCAGTATGTAGGTAATTTGTCACTTGAACCTTGCCTTGACTCCCGCTAGTCTCTTATTGCTTAGCCTGCGTAGCAAGCGTTTCCAATCGAGTTAGTGCGCGAAAGTTAGAGCGGAAGCAAAAAAAAAGGTTGAAGGGGGAGGGGAGAAGAGGAAACGCTTGCCCGCAAACCCTACGATTCTGGAAAACGCCCCTTGATATTTCACGGTTCGGTTTATTTGTAAATTGACAGCTCGTCAAAATAGAAACATAACGAACGCATTACCCCTGGATTACCAGATTTGTAAAATTACTTTGTTGTATAATAGAACACGTTACAGGCGATTGCAAGAACTGTAATAAAAAAGATTTACGATAAAAGAAAGTTAAAACTATGAGCGATTGCTGCAGAATTTCTTGTTTTTTATTGTGTGGCTTTATCTCGTCTGAAACCTTGTCGACACGTCAAAAATGATTTGTCCGGAACAATTCACTCCGCCGGGTATAAGTTTTGCAGAGCGGCTGCTCTTCAGCCTGTGTCGAAGAGTTCTCTACAATCGATGCCGCTAAATTTCCAATAAACAAAAAGAATCTTTTCATTTCAAAAAGCTGACAAATCGCTTGTCCATGGCGGCTTTAGCTAGTGTCGAGTACCGCTGAGTACCGATGTTCTGATTTTAATATGTTGATGTTATCTCCAACAAACGGTCCATTTTTGCCAGTCAGATCTGCACGCCGTCATTCTCAATAAATAGGCCTTCCCTAGTCTCCACTGCTCGATCTCCAATTATACTTTGACGACTCTGATCTCATAAACCTTCGCACAAACACGATTCCAATAGATATCAGTCCAAAGCATTTGTAATCTGCGACCACAAATCAGATGAGACCAGATACGTGACACACGAAAACAAAGCATACCTGCTTTGATTGATGTTTCGAAGGCTAAGTAATCAACACTACCCTCACCGCGCCAATCAGAAGCTGCGTTCGTGGGCGAACGCAGTTTTTCAAAATCGTGGGGTTTGCGGGCAAGCGGTTCCTTCGTTCCCCTCCCCCTCCCCCGTCATTCATGTTTTTTTTGCTCTTGTCCCAGCTTTCTAGACGAACGTCGCGAGGAAACGCTTGCTACGCAGGCTACTTATTGCTTAGTGGTAGAGCATCTGGACTAGCAGCCTGAAGGTCATAGCTTCGACTCCTATTGGGCCGTCTGTGTCACTGATTGAAAAGTCATCTTTCTCAAAAAACTCTTTTTCAGAGAATTACCATGATTGTCTGAGTGACGTAGAAGCTGCGACAGCACTACAGCCATCTTATCTCAAGGCGATTATCAGAGGTGAAAAGGAATATCAGTAGAACACCTGAATTTTAAAATTTCCTCCATTTAATCATTTCAAATGAGTCGACTTTTTTTCACTAGGGGCGAACACCTGTTTAAAGTTGAAGAAGTTTGAAGAAGCCATCATCTGGTGCGACAAAGGATTAGACGTATCCTTTCTTTATCCTGTTCAGAGACCTTCTATTTTCTCTTTTGAGATCTTCGTGTGCGCGCACGAAAATAGAAACTGTGAGAGATTTATTAAGCCGTAACGCACTGGATAAATTACTCAAACCAAAAGAAAGGAAAAAAAGTGTGTCTACAGGCTATCTTTTCTTAGAAGAGTAAATACAAATCCCTGACCGCACAAATTATTACTTCCTCTATTTTACTAGATCAATATATCTTAATACAGCTGGTTTAAATATTAAGTGACTTGATGGACGCGCCCTGACGTCTCACAAAAAGAGTATCCATTTATATACACGTACAAAACGGATTACCGAACCATTTCTCCAATTGCTGCTGCTGCTACAAAACTGCCGCCAGCCAAGTTTATGGTATAAGCAGATTATTTTCTATCCCCTTAACTCTTGTAAGATTGACAAGGACAACCACGATCTGTTGGAGATAAAGACTTGTTCTTTCATAGAAGGCGAACACATTTTAACACAGGAAGGTGATAAACCAGCAAAAGAAGAGAGCGATCCACCAACAAACCCAAGACCTCTTGATCGCACATGTAAGTAAAATCCAAACAGGAAGCGTACTTGTAATAACCAGGGTCTTTACTTCAAGTCGATCTACAATTTGCCAGGCATCAAATGTTATGTTTTGTTCTCTGGCTTTGACTAATTCATACTGGCAGAACTCAAAACCGCTCTGTATATATTTTTATTTCAGCAATAGCAGAAACTCACAAAAATGCCGGCAATGATGCATTTAGTAAAGATGATTTTGTCAAGGCTATCAACTCGTACACAGAGGGAATTGAAGTAAAATGCAAGGATGAGGATCTGAATGCCAAATTGTACAACAACAGGGCATCAGCCCATTATCACTTGGGTAAAGTATCATTCATATTAACTCAGCGTATTGCCAACATTGCATTTTGTTCCGTATCCAACATTCCATTGTCTATTCTGCATCCGGGCCCTTTTACGTAACGACACTCCTGGAATCTCAATTCAACTGTCTCTGTTGGCTCTATTGATGTTATCAGGGTGAAGTCTTATGTCCTATTATCATCTCTTGGTTATGCGGACGACCTCGGAAGCCTAAGGGAGAAACAGTGGGGAAGGGGGGTGGGGTCTCTGTAGAGAATTTAGACCTCATCTCGAAGAGCTTAGTTCCTGGTCTCATTTGCGTGTTTATTAACAGCTCAAGTCTGGAGTCCCTGAAAACCGTATGTCCATTTTATGTGCCGTAATAGGTTCAACTCATGCATGCATCTTCCCTTTCCGCCAATGCATACTTCGCTGCATTCGCAAGGAATCTTATAAAATACTCACAATCTTGCTTTCGTGGGTTACTAAACTATTCTTAAATCACATTAAGTGTTTTGCCTTGTCCGATTTGAAAACACCTCGAGCGTAGGCAAGGTACATAGAGTCTATAAAGTAGGCGCTGCCCCCTCAGTTCGAGCGGATTATTCTTTTTAATGTGGGTATAATAAAACTCTTTTCCAGGATATTATCCAGATTGTCTAAGTGACGTAAAAGCTGCGACATCACTACAGCCGTCTTATCTCAAGGCGATTATCAGAGGTGATAATGAATCTCAGTTGAGAACTTGAATTTTTCCTAAAACAATGATTTCAAACGAGTCAATTTTTTTTTCACTAGGAGCGAACACCTGTTTAAAGTTGAAGCAGTTTGAAGGAGCCATCATCTGGTGTGATAAAGGACTTGCCGTATCCTTTCTTTAGCCTGTTCACAGACCCTCTTTTTCTCTTTTCAGATCTTCTAGCGTGCGTACAAAAAATAACTTCCTCGTGGGATTTATTAATTCGTAATGCACTGGACAAATAACTAGTCTGCTAACGTACGTGTGGACAGGCTATCCTTTCTTAGAAGAGTAAATACAAAAACCCTGACCGCATTATTAATACTTTGATTTTTACTAGGTCAACGTTTTTTATTATTATTTTTCATCTTCGTTATCAGTATCCTTTCTTGGATCTGCTGCCAAAGTCTTTAACAGTTCGTTTTTTCTAGGAGGCCCTATGTGGGCCTCTCGGATAACACTATCTAGGTCTTGATAACTGAAGACGGATAACTTCTGCCTGAGGTGTTGATAACTCAGATAACTCAAGACTAAGTAAGAAAATCAGTCTTGCGGGGCAAATTCGTTCCGAAAAAATTCAGAGTTTACAGTTTCAGCAAAAAATTAGTCCAGGACGAGGCTCCGAAGTGGGGGAAAAGGCAAAACACGGGGTAAAATAAGAAAAATATATGTTGGCTAGCAAAGGGAGCCGATGGGTGGGCTGGAGAGGGGGGACGGGCGGCGCCACCGCCACCCTTTCCCTACCCAGACTACCGGTGGGCTCGCCTCGCTCGCCGATTTTTTTCTCTTTTTCCCCCAATGCGGAGCCTGGTCCCAGTTTACGAAAAATGGAAAAGCAGAACAATCAAGAAACCGAGAAAAAAATGCCGTATAAACGGTATATAGAAGCAATCTTGCAATGTTTGCATAGACCTATATGGTCGCCCGTTTTGCATTTATTTAGTAGCATACTCGTTTCTCACTTCGACTCAGATATTTTGCCTGAATTATGAAACTTAGCTGGTACTCATAATTAGGGCCCATTTAAAGAATAACATTGTACAGAATCACACTTTTTCCCAAATTCACGAACAGCAAAGAAACTTGGAATGAAGCCGCCTCAACGATTCCTCCCGGTTGGCGAATCCGCTCTTAGAACCAATCAGATTTCAGGATTTGGGAATTCTTCTCGCTTTTACAAATAACCACCTCGGGTGAATTAAGGAATGGGTCTCTTGAAATTTGTAAGGGGGTGGGCTAGTTTAAAGGGGATTTAACTTTTCGACTTGAAACTTTGCATGCGGTAAATACTTCTTAAAAAATATTTTTATACGTTGTCACTAATGAGCTATCTTAGTCACGTGACTTGTCACGCCCATTTTTTTGCAATTTAGTTCGGTCCAATTTTACGACATTTTGCATTTACTAGCTGTGATTTATTTTGCTTTCTTTCAATGACTATTAACACAAGGTTCATGGAATTAATCGGGCTTTTTCAAAATTATTTGTTTTGCGTGAACTATAACGTTTCCAGTTGAGAGTGGGACTGGGCCGAGGAGAAAACATTTTGATAATTGCATAGGAATAAAATATTTTGCAATTCCCCGTTTAATTTTGACTAATATGCCTTTAAACTTAACACTATGGAAAAATAAACGGGAGCTTCAACAGTCATTTTCATGGTGTAATCTAAAAATACTAAATTTTGCATAATTATGGGCGTGGCTGGTCACGTGACCTTAAGAGGCTCAGTGTGAGGTCCAAAAATGGTTCCAATGTTAAGCACATATGTTTAAGTAAAAATGAAAAGAGATGGCAGACAAAACAAGAAAAAATGATAAAAGCCCAAAATGAAGCGAGGAGCCATGCCTTAAATCACTCGAGACGTGGGGCTCGTTTTTCACTTGTATTCATTCAGTATTTTTAAGGGGTGATTCTTCTTTAAAGCCTTGTTTTTCGTCTATTTCAACCCAAAAAGTGGCTCCATAATTAAAAGTTAGGTATTTTTGGATGATTTCTCGACCGTTTTCAATGAATAAAAATTGGGGATGTTTGAGATTATACAAAATTGGAAAATATTGGATTTGAGGTTTAAAGGTAAGAAGGAAATAATGAGCAGACAAATACCAGATGGTCCACCACCACCACAAGGTGCCCCTGAGCTCATTAGCGGATCAACTTACCTTTTTCTTCCCTTATTTCTTTCATTCCTAAATCAACCCCACTCCCACCAAAAAAAAAACAGCCGGAATTCATATCCATATCATTTACCAAGTCCATTGCATTGTAGGATACTTTCTAAAACCTGGTTATCGAATTTGACAGTCTTTAGATTGACAATGGTAACAAGACGCTCTTAAAAATAAGGAGGATATGCCAAAAGGATGCTACAAAGTCAGACGTTACCACTGTCAAAAAAACGGTTAGTGGTCGATGTACAGAATATTTTGGGCTCACGGGTAACTGTTCAGCCAAGAAAATGTGTTAAGAGCAAATAAATTCGTTTTGAAGTAAGTATAGCAGAACCTCGATTTAACTCTGTCAAGGGACTGGGGAAATTTGTTCGTTATATCGAGGGTTCGTTATATCGGAAACCTCCATAACGAATTTTTTGTAAAACAAGCAAAATATTCGTTATGTCGAGGTAGAATTAATGATTAATTTCCAACGCCCAGCATGTCCGGGTCTGAACAATTCCTGTTATAAGCATTTGTATACGAAGCTATTGTCTAACTTCAAAGCTGTTAGCTACGGCACAAGAAACACAAGAACAGGCAAACAAAACTGCTTGAAACTACTTTACACATAAATTTTATCCCCGTTGCTCTGTTTGAATTCATCTTTAACCATCTTTAGGTCACATGTTGACATTTAATCGTTATATCGAGGTATACTTTATGTTGCGTTTCTGGGTTGTGTTCGTTATAACGAGGATTTCGTTATATCGAGGTTCTGTTCCATACATTTTATTGTAATTTTGGCCGGGCTGAAGTAAATGGTTCCTTATACCGAGTACTTCGTTACATACTGAGGTTCGTTGGTTAAATCGAGGTTCCACTGTATACACATGGTTAAAAAAAGAGAGACATTCACATGTGACTTACCTCAAATCTACCACGTTTGCGTGGTTGCGCATGCATTTTAGAGACGTACGTAAAAACTAGTACACCAATATAATCAAATATCCTGACTAATATCTGATCAAAAAGCAATTCAATTTTACAGGTGTTTACTCCATATCAACCATCAACGAATGTGCCCAAAGAAAATCAGCCCGTTGAAATAAAAGATAATGAATTTGCACTCGTTATGAGCAATTTTGGTGATGTACCAAATCTTTCTGGGAATTTCAACGACATCGTTAACTTTTACTGCCAAATTCTCAGTACTGCCAAGCATGTGGGAGACAAAGCTAGTGAAGGAGCCGTGTATAGTACCCTTGGTGGTTTTTTTCTGGGTCAATGTGATTACAAGAAAGCCATAGAATATAACGACCTTGCTCTTGATATTTTCAAAGAATTGGGCAACAAGAGACAGGAAGGATATGTGTATCAATGTCTTGGTGATGTTTTCCAAAAGCTCGGTAATTTCGAAAAAGCCATTGAGTACCAAAACCGTGCGCTCAGTATTGCAATAGAGCTGGGAGAAAAGCCTATGGAAGGTATGGCTTCCTACGGGCTTGGCAATTGTTTTCGAGGCTTGTGTGGTTATAAGAAAGCAATAGGCTTCTATAACCGTTGTCTTACTGTCGCTAAAGGTCTGGCTAACAAGGAAATCAGTAGGTCATTAGAAGGTGTTGCCCTTGCCAATCTCGGACATGCTTTTGACTGCCTTGGTGATTACAAACAAGCTGAAATTTACCATAGGCTTCACCTTAGCATTGCCAAAGAGATGAGAGACAAGTCTGGAGAGGGAGATGCTTACACAGGTCTTGGCAACGTTTTTCAGGGCCTTGGAAATTTCAAAAAAGCCGAAGAGTATTACAGCTTAGGCCTTAGCATTGCCAAAGATGAACGAAACAAAGAAGCAGTGGCACTTGCATATTTAGGTCTAGCAAACGCTTCCCGCAACCTTGGAGATACAAAAAATGCAGTAAAATACTCTAATCTGCAGCTTACCTGCGCCAAAGAACTAGGAAACAAATATATCGGGAAAGGTGCGTATTGCAACCTTGGACATATTTATAAAAGTCTTGGAGACTTCAAGAAGTCCATAGAATACTTCAAACGCTACCTTGAAATTGCCAAAGATTTTGGAGACTTGGAAGGAGAAGGGGCCGCGTATGGTGGCCTTGGCAGTGCTTTTGACAGCCTCGGAGATTTCGAAACTGCAGTTTACTATCACGACCAACATCTTGATATCGCTAAAAAAATTGGAGATAAAGACGGGGAGGCGATTGCACACGGCAATCTCGGTAACGCTTATCTCAGTCTTGGTGACTTCAAGAAGGCCCTCTACTACTACTTACACCGCCTTAGTATGGCAAAAGACCTGGGAGATAAGGCAGGAGAAGGACGTGCGTATGGCCATCTCGGCCGCACTTATCAACATATTGGCGACTACGACAAAGCCATGGTCTATTACGACCGGCGTCTCTGTATTGCCCAAGAACTTGAAGACAAGGCTGGGGAAGGGGCTGCCTGTGGCAATCTAGGTACAGTTTCCCAAAATCTCCGTGACTACATGAAAGCCATAGATTGCCACAAACAACAGCTTAGAATTGGCAAAGAAATAGGAGACAAAGGAATGCTAGGCAGAGCCTACAGTAATATTGGACAATGCTTTGAGATGCTGAAAAGTTTACCTGAAGCACTCGAAAATTACCAAACAAGCGTCAAAGTGTTCAATGAAATGAGAAGTCTCCTCCAGTCTGAAGATCAGTGGAAGATTGGATTTCGGAACGAATGTAATCAAGCTTACACAGGTCTTTGGAGAGTTTTGTTAAAACAGGAGAAGCTTACTGAAGCTCTAGTTGCTGCCGAAGAAGGACGGGCTCAGTCACTAGCAGATCTGATTAAATCTCAATATGGTTTACAAGAATGCCAATACAGCGGAAAATTTCTAGAAAAAGAGAACGGCATGTTAAACAGCACTTCATCAAGCACAATATTCCTGGCTGTTAACGTGTTTGAAAACCAAGTAGATATCTGGTTACTTTCCAGAGAGAAACCTGTTCTTCACCGGAAGAGAAAACTTGACCATCATCGTGCAAAGAACGCAAATGAAACGCTACAGTCTTTGATTCAATTTTCCTACGAAAATATGGGTGTTCGTGCTAAAGTTAAGTGTGAGAATCGATCTTTGGATGCATTACATAAACAACGCTCTGTTGTGGAGCGGTTATCCAAAACGTGCTCACAGCCTATTAACCAAGAAGGAAATCTTCCGTTAGCCACGCTGTACAGTTATGTGATCGCACCAGTATTAGATCTGATTGACGGCGATGAAATAATCATTGTCCCGGATGGTCCATTATGGCTAGCTCCCTTTGCTGCATTGCTAAATCCTTTTTTCAGATACTTATGTGAATCCTTCAGAGTTAGAGTGATTCCCTCGATTACAAGTTTGAAGATGATTGCCGATTGCCCAGAATACCACAGCGGTCTTGGAGCTCTAGTTGTAGGAGATCCAGACGTGACGAAAGTTACTAACAGCTATGGAGACCAGCTGAAGCCGCTTCCTTTTGCCAGAAAAGAGGCACAGCTGATTGGGCAAATTCTAAATGCGGTACCCCTCACTGGAAAATTGGCCACCAAATGTGAAGTGCTAAAACAGATTAGTTCGGTTGCCGTAGTGCACATTGCTGCACATGGGCGCATGGAGACCGGAGAAATTGCGTTGAGCCCGAATCCTGAACGGAAATCGCAGATCCCTGCAGAAGAAGATTACATGTTGGCAATGACTGACGTGATGAATGTGAAGCTACGAGCAAAGCTGGTTGTCCTTAGCTGTTGTCATAGTGGTCGGGGAGAGATCAAAGCTGAAGGCGTGGTCGGTATTGCACGTGCCTTTATGGGTGCTGGTGCTCGTTCTGTTCTGGTATCGCTTTGGGCCATCGATGACGAGGCCACGTTGGAGTTCATGAAAAACTTCTATCACAACCTTGTTAAAGGGCGAAGTTCGAGCGAGTCCCTTAACCACGCAATGAAATGTCTCAGAGAATCCGAGAAGTTCAGCGATGTAAAATACTGGGCACCTTTTACACTTATTGGCGACGACGTCACTCTCTCGACAAATAACAAGAAATCAGGCCCTCATAGAGAAACTCAAGAGACAGATAGATGATCCGATCTTATGCTTGTGTTTCTTTGGCCGCTCTTTCGCCAAGTTTATCAAACTGTGGACAACGTAAATGAGAATTAGATATCGCCTGAAGTTGCCCAAGTAATACACGAAGTGGTACCCCTTTTCTTCCGTGAAGAGACAAGTCACTGCAAAGAATATTTTTCAATAATATACTGTTTCAAGGTCTATCTCATGTATTACGTTCTGTTTTAATTAGTTTTTGCACAAATGGACTACTCATATAGAATTTGTAATTGGCCCCCAAAATTGTAGTGAAAACTAATTACATGGCTGAAAACTGTAAGGTTTTTTGCTAAGATAGAAAGAAACGAGGACTTAAATGTTGAAGGAGCAGTGTCCCGACAGATTTATCGTGTTTTTTTTTAGTACACTAGCCTAGTTTCAGCTGTAATTTTGAGCAATATTGTGCAACAGTAGAAGAGCTGAAGACAACACAAGGAAACAAAAAGGTACACTGCAATATTAAGTTTAATTTGTTGGGCCTCAGTTTAATTCACTTCCTTCATTTTCGCATTGCAGAGACGCTTTAAATTAATTAAGTTGTATACAGTTGAACCTCTCCACAACAGCCACCTTGGGGAAAGAGGAAAGTGGCCGTTGTAGAGAGGTGGCTTTTGTCGACAGGTTTAAACAAGAGTCAATGTATGGCTTGCTCGCCAAAAAAAAATTTGGCCGTTGTAGAGAGGCCGTGGCTGTTAGTAGATACTCGAATACTCGACTGTACTTGATGATGAAACATAAGAAAAGACTGACAAAACTTCTAGACTTGTGCGCGGGCACGGTATTGTCTGTTTCATCTGCAACTGAACATGTAGGGGTTGCTTCAGTTCAGTTCAGTTCAGTTTCTTTTCCCTCAATATTTTGACTAATGCTAGTTTACAGACTTTGGTTGATTTTTACAGGAAGATGTTGCTACAGAATTAACTTGAAAGTTTGAGTATGATGGCCAAGTGAACCATTAGGTTTCCTAATTGGCCACCATAAATACCAATTAATAAATACAGGCGATCGATGAACCAGAAAGATCAAAATTAAAATAAATAAGTAAATGATAACATAATACAAAAGAAAAAAACGAACAACAATTGATAACAATTAAACAAAATACAAACGTATAAATACAGATAAGTTTTAAAAGAAGGGAGTTTAGGCAGAACTAGGTAGTGCTAGGTTTAGACAAGTATTGCTCGAACAGTAGATGATGTTTGATTTTTTTTTTTTTTTTTTTGAAAAAAGCGTTCTTATTCAATTCTTTAAGGTATTGTGGAATGCTTTTCCAACGACCGATTGCCTTAAATGAATTCTGCTTGCCAGTATTCTTTCTTACACGAGGTTTATATGAGTTTTGATTGGTTGCATATCTAGTATTGTTTAATAGTTATGGATATCGCCAGCGTAAAGAAAGGTGTCGAGAAATATGTTGGGTAGTAAACCTTTATGCCAGAGATCGGTAAATTTTAAAGAATGCAGAGAATAAACGATGTATGAGTATGTCTAGCGAATTCAGCAATGGGAAAGTACTCTCGGTATATTTACCATGTGTGTTTACAAAGAATATTAATCTACCTACAAGATTTTGCTTAATCTGCACTTTTTTTTAGGTGCGAGTTATAGGTGCTAACCCAAGCCAAAATTGAATACGAGATGTAAGGATAAATTAACTTGCAGTAATTTGCTTTAGTTGCTTAACAGATATTTCAGTAAACAAAAAAAGAATCTAATGTGTTTCCACTTTCAACACACTATTAAATTTATATGGTGATTCACAAAACTAGTTTCGTCTAACGACCCCTTCAGTTGATCGCCACAGTATTCAAAATAACAGACACTTTAACGACCCCTAGTGACAAGGCTGTTGGGTTACAACAGTCCTTGGGATGCGAACGTAGTTCCATTCACTTTTTTTAGTTCAATAGATTATCTTCCTTGATTTTACTAATCAGAACAGACTCTGTGATTTGTCTTAACATCGCTTCGTTATGAAATGTGCCCGTGACATTCATTACAAAGTCAGGAACGTTTCCGTCATGCCTGTCACATGAGTGTCTCCACATTACCGAACTCTCCTCCCGTCTTTCCAGAGCATTCAGGAGCTCTTTCCCGCGAGTGTAGGCGCTTCATGATGTTTCCCCCAACATACTTATTCTTGCAGTCTTGACATACTAGCTCATAAATAACTCTTAGCAGTACTGCGGCAAGATCCCTTTCCGTTATTTCGGCGGACCAAGTAGTCAACTTTTGAGCATGTTTTCTCTCTGAAAGGATCTGACTTTTGTAATACGCTCTTTATTGCTGCACCTGACTGTTCAACGACCTTAATCTTAACAAAAAAAACTGGCTTAATTTCTATACAATCTGGAAATTCGTGCGCAAATACATGAGATATGATATTTCTATCTGGTCTTTGCGAACTAGAGAGTATATAGTACGTTCCATCCATGTTTCTAAGCTGAATATTCACTGATATATCCTTTTTAGTAGACTTAACTATCACAAAATTAGTTTTGGATTCCACAGCAAAAATTTCCGTATTCCGGCCGTATCCCTGTGTATACATTTTAATCACCTTAACTCTTTTAAGATTGACGATGGCAATAAGAATCTTTTGGAAATGAAGAGGACATGTAAGTAATCGTTACCTTTTGCATACTTTCAACTTCACTGGTATAATTTTTTTTTTTTTTTTTTTCAGCATTAGCAGAAGTGCACAAGGGTGCTGGTAACAAAGCTTTCGGTAAACACGATTTTGTTCAAGCCGTTTACTTCTTCACGGAAGGAATCAATGTGAACAGCCAGGATGACGAACTAAACGCCAAGCTTTACCACAACAGGGCGACCGCACACTTTTATGCGGGTAGAGTATTTTTGTTTTCTTGTAAAAACTAATTTCAACCTTAAGGAATGAAAAGAACAATAAACAAAACAAAATAAACAAAAACGATCATAGAAGATTAAATTAAAAGGAGTAATGAAATATTGTAATTTTAAAAAATGATATGAACCTCAGCACAGTCATTACCCTCTTGAAGACTACGGTATCTGATGACAATTTAGCACATAGGATCTTGTGCCTTAACTGATCTGAAACTTAATCCAGCGAGTTCTCAGTGACCAGTAGTCCAAGTATGTCCTGCGTGGCAGGCGCAAAATACAGAGAGGGAGGGAGAGAAAAAATGGAAAAGGGAAAGGAGTGCGTGCTATACGAAGCCAGTTATTTTGCATAATAACTCCCTTTTCCCTCCTTCCCCCTCCCCTTTCCACGCCTATCATGATGCAGGTGAGACCAAGCCAGGAAATGTGATTAACATGACTCTTGTGACTCTCTTTTTCCCGACACATCAGTTCTTCTTTTACAAACTTCTGAAGTGAATAACGTATACAGGTACATTCTTTCATAGGTGAAAATTATTATTATTTTTTATTACTGTTTTTTTTATTATTATTTATTTACAGGAAATTATGAGGATTCACTTAGTGACTACAAAGTTGCAGTATCATTACATCCCACTTACTTAAAGGCTATTGTCAGAGGTGAGAATAGATTATAACACAGTTTATCACGCTACACAATGAAGAGAAGTCTTATAACCCAAAACTTGCTTTACACCAAACCTTTTATACCCCTGATTTAAATGGAGATAATATCACTTCCATTAAATCTTGAATTGTTTATACATTAAAATTTATTTTAAAAAATATGGGCATTTGGAACTCACGTTCAGAATAGGACCACCATAGTTCAAGTTAACCTGAAATCAGTACAAGGTCAGGAAACAAAGGAGGACAGGGCTCGTCCATCTCCATGTGAGTTAAGAATACAAGATATATCTCATGGCCGGGTTTCAAAAACTTGGTAGCGATGATCGTATTTTACTAAAACCCTTAGAAACAATTAAAACATGTAGCTTTGTAAAGGACTGCTGATGAGTTTTAAAGACGTGTAAGATAGAATTCAGTGGCATGTCTCAATTTCACGTAGGGGCGACTACCTGTGTGAAGTTGAAGAAGTTTGAAGAGGCTAAGAAATGGTGTGAGCAAGGGCTTTCAGTATCCTTTACTGCCTGCAATTGATCTTTAAAACTACTTCAACCGTATTTCTATTATATTGTCCATTTTTGTCCATAATGACATTCTCCTTTCTCAAAAAAGGGTAGTTCTTTTAAGTTTCACTGTAAAGAATTTTACTTATACTGTTTCCTAAAGGAAACGTAAAAGGCTTAGTTCATCCTGTGGTTTTTTGTCTCTGATGTTAAATTATTATTATCAACGGCATCCAACTACCAAATTGCGGTCGGTTCCATGACGCCGTCCACCATTTACAATGCTCATAATTTTTAAGTATCAAATGTTAAACCTGATTTTTCTCCGCTAATAAAGAAAAAGCCTGCATCTATGAGGAAAACAGCCCAATTCAAACAATTATAACAACTAAATCCTTAATCACACCTAGAGAGCGAGTGGTAGAACAGTAAACGACAACTGTTCAATCTTTAATTAATAAGGATTTGCATAGCGCGAGAATCTCGTATGCTGTGATCCAGGATAATTCATAAATTGATGTTTTCTTTTTTGCTATTAATATTTCTTCCTGGAAAGCTTCAAGCTCCTAATTAAATTGTTAAGGGGCGGACCATTATGAGGGAGGGGTGGGGGTTTTTGCCTTGCAAGACCTTTTTACTGGCCGATTGCCTGTGCAAGAATTTTTTTTTTTTAAGTGCAACCCTTTGTAGGAATTTTTTTCCGAAAATTTCATTCACACGTTTTAGTCATTAAGATAAATGAAAATGACGCTGCTTCGTTTTATTACAGAGGTTGTTCTTTAAACGTGACTTTCACTGTTCAAGTTTACACTTATGACTCACAATACTAAAGTTTAATTGATGTAACTTACACAATGACTGTCCTAGACGGCATGGCGCCTTTCTTTTGCTCTTATGCCACCACTAGGCAGGGAATGTAAGTTTTTTTTCATGAAAATCGTATGCTGAGATGCCTGCATTTCACATAACACTGTGTAAATCCTTTCATTAACGTCTTACACAGAGCGTACTCATGTGCAATGTCTTGATAGAAACGCTGGTGTCCAGACACTACAGCTTAAACTATGCAACTGACTATAAGTGAAAGTTATTTGTATCTCACTAGTGATTTAGGAGCATTTTAAATTTGAGAAATGATCAAAACATAAGAAAATATTGCAGAATGGCGTTAACTCCTCGCGCAAAAAGTCCAAGTCTGAATATTTGATTATCTTCTTCGAGAATATCGGAGCTAAAAACTCAGCTGTGTTTATAAGCTATAAAGTCAAATATCTTAATATACTTTGTTATTTTAAGAGCTATAGATCAGTTTCTAAATTTGTTTTCTCTTCTCTTCTCTTCTCTAGTTCAGGCTGAGGTTTTTCCCTCCCACCAAAACACATGGTCATTCTGGTACCCAGCGTACCAGAGGTTTTTTCTCGCGTGTGGCGGGAATCTTCGTTGTCGGCTTGACACCGAAGCCGTGAGCAGCGAAGCAAAAAAAACTCACTTTTTGCGCGTGTAACTATAAGAAAAAAACCTTGACACACCCCCAACCCCCCTGCCCCCCATCAGTTTTCTAATGGTCCGTTCCTAAATATCCTCTGGCAAAGTCATCCGTCCCATTCTTTTTTTAACTTCACACAAACCTTGTTACATGTCTTGACTATCCTAAGATTGACAAGTTTGACAAGACGCTCTTAAATATAAAGCACTCATGGATCATGAATAAGTTCTTGGAAGCCGAGGCTTACATCAGATCGGGCACTGCTTTTAAACGTCCAGATGATTTCAAGAAAGCCATAGAACATCTCAACATTGTTCTTGGTGATGTCAAAGAAATGGGAGAAAAAGTTTTGGAGGAAAAAACCTATAGCTATCTCGCTTGTGCTTATGCTGGTCTTAGTGATTATAAAAAAGCCGTGGTCAACTACAACCTACTTCTTAGTGCTGCTAAAAGCTTAGGGGACAAGCTTGAGGAAGGAAATGCGTATGCAGGTCTTGGTGACGCTTTGTTTCGCCTTGGTGATTTCAGAGAGTCCCTGGATTATTACAGATATGCCCTGAGCAATGCCAAAGATCTGAAAGACAAGGAAAAAATAGCCATTGCATATGGAGGACTAGGAAATGCTTCCCATGCTCTTGGACATATTAAAACCGCGATCAGCTACCTGGAACGGAGTCTTGACTATGCCAAAAAAATCGGAAACAAAAGGGAGATAGGAAAAACATACAGCATGCTTGGCCATATTTTTCACAGCCTTGGAGACTATAAGTCGTCCATAGAACACCACAAAAGTTCCCTTGATACTGCCAAAGATGTCAGAGATGTGGTCATAGAAAGCGAGGCGTATGGTGGTCTTGGCATTGCTTATGACAGTTTCGGGGATTTCGAAAAAGCCATTTATTATCATAGCCAACAACTTAGGATTGCTAAAACTACTGGAGACAAAGTTGGTGAGGCAGTTGCAAATGGCAATCTGGGAAACGTTCATACCGGTCTTCGAAACTTCGAGAAAGCCCTCCACTACTACAAACAGCGCCTTAGTATCGCAAACGGTCTGGGAGACAAGGCTGGGGAAGGACGCGCGTATTTTCATCTCGGCAACACTTATGAAAAACTTGGGGATTATGGTAAAGCTTTTGAATATTACACCCTTCGTCTCCGTATTGCTGAAGATCTGGGAGACAAGGCGGGGAGAGGGGATGCCTATGGCAGTTTAGGTGGAGTTTTCCTGTGTTTTGGAAATTGTAAAAAAGCTGAAGAACTTTTCAAACAACAGCTTAGAATTTATGAAGAGCTTGAAAATAAAATGGGGACTGCTGTCGCTTACCATAATCTTGGCCGATGCTATGAGTTGATGGGAAGTCCGCCTAAAGCAGTCGAAAATTACCGATCAAGCGTTAAAGTGTCTAATGAAATAAGAGGGTCTCTCCAGTCTGAAGATCAATGGAAGATTGGTTTTCGTAACGAATGTAACATTGCTTACATAAGTCTGTGGAGATGTCTGTTAAAACAAGAAAAGATTGGTGAAGCTCTAGCTGCTGCCGAAGAAGGTCGGGCCCAGTCACTAGCTGATCTTATGATTTCTCAATATGGTTTAAAAGAATGTCAATACTGCCATTACAGAGGAAAACCTCTAGAAGAACAGGAATTTGGCATGTTGAACAGCACTTCATCAAGCATCGTATTCTTAGCTGTAAACGTGCACGAAAACAAAGTAAATATCTGGTTACTTTCAAAAGAGAAACCTGTTCTTCACTGGGGGAAGACACTAGGCCATCATTGTGCAAAGTTTGCAGCTGAAACATTACAGTCCTTAATTCAATTTGCCTACGAAAACATTGGTGTTCGTGCTAATGTTAACTGCGAGAATCGGTCTTTAGATGTGTTACGCGAAAACTGCTCTGCTGTGGAGCGGTCATCCAAAAAGAGCTCACAGGCCATTCTCCAAGACGATATTCATCCCTTGTCAGCTTTGTACAGCTATGTGATTGCCCCGATGTTAAATCTAATTGATGGCGATGAAATAATCATTGTCCCGGATGGTCCATTATGGCTTGCTCCGTTTGCTGCATTACTGAATCCTTCTTCCAAATACTTGTGTGAATCATTCAAAGTCAGAATAATTCCCTCTCTGACAAGTTTGAAAATTCTTGCTCATTGTCCAGAATATCACTCCAGTAGTGGAGCTCTAATTGTCGGAGATCCAGACGTGAGTGAAGTTATCAACAGCCATGGAGACCAGCTCGAACAGCTTCCTTTTGCCAGACAAGAAGCACAGATGATTGGACAGATTCTTAATACGGCACCTCTCACTGGAAAATTGGCCACCAAATGTGAAGTTCTAAGACAGATTAGTTCGGTTGCCGTAGTACACATTGCTGCACATGGACGCATGGAAACCGGAGAGATAGCGTTGAGCCCAAATCCTGAAAGCCGGAAATCGCAGACCCCTGCAGAAGAGGATTACATGTTGACAATGAAAGATGTGATGAGGGTGAAGCTGCGAGCCAAGCTAGTTGTCCTTAGTTGCTGTCACAGTGGTCGAGGAGACATCAAAGCTGAAGGCGTGGTCGGTATTGCACGTGCCTTTATTGGTGCTGGTGCTCGTTCTGTTCTGGTGTCGCTTTGGGCCATATATGACGAGGCCACGTTGGAGTTCATGAAAAGCTTCTACCATAACCTTGTTAAAGGGCGAAGTGCGAGCGAGTCTCTTAACTACGCAATGAAATGTCTCAGAGAATCCGAGACGTTCAGCGATGTAAAATACTGGGCGCCTTTTACGCTTATAGGCGATGACGTCACTCTCGACGAACAAGAAGAAATCAGGGTCTCGTAAATAAATTAAGAAACTATGTCCCCAAAAGGCAGAGAGATGGTATGAAACAAAGTCTTGTCGATCTTTCTACAACTTCATCTGACTGTGAGCAAAGTAAATGAGACTTAGATATCGCCTGCCTGAAGTTACCCAGATAATGCCCGTTTGAGTAAAAGAAGCGGTATCTTAATTCTCTTCCGCGAAGAAACAACTCACGGCTGCGTGGGAGACTAGCAATCTAAGCAAGTAGACAATTTATTTCAATAATAAACTGTAGCAAGGCCAATCTCATGTATCATGTTCTGTTTCATTTTTCGGACAAATGAAGTACTGTGGAACCTACAAAACAAAGAGCCAAGGCACTGGCAAAATTTGTTCGCTTTCACGCGGTTTCGTTCAATCATTCGTTATACCGAGGACTTCGTTATATAGAGGTTCATTATATCTGTGTCCCACAATACAATTGTTCCCTAAAATTTGTAGAGAAAACTAATTACAAGGCTGAAATCTGTGAGTTTTTTGCTACTCTAGAAAGCAACGAGGCCTTAAATGTTAAAGGAGCAGTTTCGCGACTGATATATGGTGTTTTCTCAGCACGGTAGTTTCAGCTGTAGTTTTAAGCGGTATCTGATTGTTATCGTGCAGCAATACAAAAAGATAAATAATTAAAAAATAAGTGTTAAAATTCTTTGCAATGGAACATCTAATTTGATCGGGTCTAATTCACTTCCTTCCTTTAGGCATTGCAAAGAAGTTTTAAATTAAGGTTCATAGTATACTTGGCAACGCAACAAAAGATAAGAACTAACATATTTCGAGATTTGTGCATGGAATGCAGCTGAACATGAAAGAGTTTCTTATTTAATCCCTTAATTCACTCTTAGAGTGTTCTCCCTTCTCTCTCTTTAGCCCTTTTACCCCTGATACAGGGGTACAAATTTCTTTTTGTAAAATCCTACGAAATATATATAGTGCTGTGACGTTGGCAGGCAAAGCGCACAAAATCTGTTTTATCAAGTGAGGTACCACCATAAAGAGATTGGAAGGCTCAGGTTTTGAGCACCAACCAATTTTTAGTGCGAAAATGGCGGGTGGTCAATGAAACCAGGCACAAATCACTTGTATGAAAGGATTTCATATTGATTCCGTTCCAACTTGGAAGGTAACTGATTGTTCTAAATTTTTGCGTCTTTCCTTGTTACCTTGGTATAGCGAAAGACCACACTGAATGAAACGACAACCCTAGAGGAAAACAGTTTCTTATCTTCGCACCTGTCAAAAAATATCTGAAGTCAACTGGATTCGCCAATTCCAAACAATGACCCACAGTGGAGAGATCTTCTTGAAGCGTGAGCTAACTTTAGCTCGTTTTAACTCCTAACCCTTTTATCTCGCCCAAATCATTCACTGACTTTAGACGTAACACGGAAGCTGATAGGCGAAGTATGAGTAAAAAGGAGAAAGGCTTTCCCAACCTCATTCCCAGGGTTTTCTCCTACCCGTGCCTACAGAGTGACGTAGGGACGGGTAGGAGAGAATTCTGGGAACGAGGTTAAGGCTTTCCTTTAGCGTTAATTTTCGATAAGTACCCTTAACAGAAGAAGAGCCGTGAAAGCGATCTGAGAGATACCAAGCTCTGGTAATCTGAAATCTGTAGACTTTCTTTTTGTAGCCTACCCTACGAGTAGAATGTATTTGTAGCCCAACGCTTCCTCTCATCGTTATTAGCCAATTAGAGCCATCATAAAACACAACTTGACGCAGCCCCAAAATGATTGTATATTTTTTTTTTCAATGCTGAAAGACCTCAAACCATACTGGAAAATACCGCAAAATAAACTTATGATTTGAAGGGCTGAATACGCTGCAAAAATACTGAGTTCACCATTTTCACATAGGCCATAATGTATCGTGTTTACTCTCTACCCCCCTCCCCCCCCCCCCCCCCCAAAAAAAAAGAAGGAAATTGCATAAACATTGTCTTCAGTTTCTCTTGGGACGGCTATAATACCCATGTTACCCAGAAACTGGAAACAATGGTTGTGCACAAGATGCATTATGGTCTATATGAAGGGTTCCTTCCCGGTTCGTTGAAACGCGATATTTTCAATCCGAGGAGCAGCTAGCCTCCCACGCACGTCGAAGCCCCAAGGAGATCTGCGGAGCAGCTTGTTATCATCGCTCCCAAACAATATCTGCCAGGATCTCGTCAACTGCCAAAATATTTGCCGAAGATAGCGAAAAACATGGGCGGCTAACCGGCAAGACGAGAATTTCTGTTTGCGAACTTTGGCCCATGAAAATCCTGACGCCGGTCCGATTAATGGGGAAGACACAGTCTAGCGCGAAGCGCAAGAGACGTGCGTGGAGCGCGGGACGAGGGGGTGAGAGAAAACATTGTGCAGGCGAGAAATAGTTAAAGAGCGATTGAATTCATCTTGTGTGGTTGTGTTCTCATTTCACGTGATGAATGAGTTCCAGATAAGCCATTGATAGAAGAAATTTCATGCTGATCACTCTTAGGGCCGTTAAAGGCTTTACCGGACTAACCAATGAGACAGTCAAAATCCTTTCACTTAGCATGTCTTCATGCTCACCCAATTTTTGCCGCCTTCTTTCGCGAGGACTAAACTAAACAAGGTCAAGGTAAGTGTTATCAGCCCAGCCGAAGGCCGAGGCTAATAACTGTTACTGAGACCTTAATTATTTAGGATATCACAAAAACCGAATATCTAATAATTGTTTTATTGTACATTGTTTTGAAGAAAACAACGACAAACGCACCGTCGTAAGGAAACTGAATTGATATAATTGTTGTTGGTAATCATGCATTGCCCGCACAACCTACAGATTAGTCAGTTATCTGCTAGCAGAGAACTAACTAATCTGTAAGTTGTGCTGATTTCCAAAATTAGCTATAGGTCTTAGCCAATGAGAAGACGGATAATGAGTACAATGTAGAATAATGAGAAATAGGGCCCCCGACTTCCTTTCCAGGTGTATTTCTTATATGGTATGTGCAACTCAAAATCTTTAAAACTAGGAAAAAAAGGCCTCGAAATGGCTTTAGAAGCAAACAGAAAGGACACAACACAAACACGAGGTTTAGTCATTTTTATTTCGAATATTTTTAGTACGTATTTTGTTTATTCCCAGAAATTCTCTTATAAAATTCTAGCATAATTATTGTATACGAGCACTTCTGGAAGCATATAATGCTACTTTTGCGAGCACAATTTACTAAAGCCTACAATATATAGCTCAAACTTGATCTCGTTCAGAAAAGATTGAACTCTTTCTTTCAGTTGATATGATGAAGTTCCTCTTCTGTCAGAATTTTTGTCCATTCAGAGTATTTCTTGAAGGGATTTGGATCTTCTTCCATTAAACATTAACTTTCTGTGACCACAAGAGACTGGGAAATAGATAGGCTGAAAGGGAAAGAGCAAACAAGAATCTGTTTAGTACATAACTAGACCTTCAGATTCGAAAATTGTTCGGCATAACTCGGAAGAAAATTTCTATCATAGAAGTATAGGGTCCTTTCAATAATGAGAGGCTGGCCAGTTAGAGAGCAGTGGAAAAGCCAAGGCAAAATGGAACGCCAATTTAATGTTAAAGACAGTTACTGACTGAAGAGAAAACAACGAAATTAAGGTCAAAACTTTTAGGAATGACAGTCCGTTTTTTGTTGTCGAGTTCGCTTCTCTAATCACATGCCTGACGTGAGCGCGCGGGCTCCTACCGTGGAGAATGAGGACGCTCTTAACCCTTCTTCTTAAACAAGTTAAGGTGAAAATCAGAAAAGGCAGAAGACGATTACAGTAATCGGCCCCGACGAAGGGAACACAGCGAAAAAGGGCGGAAAAGACTGGAAAGCCCAATTTGCCGCTTTTCCAAGTCTTTTTTAGATCTACACGTCGGAGTCGTAATTATCACCACATTGTTGTCTTTAAAAGGCGCAAAAGTTTCACATTACCAGCCAATAAAAGAAATAAAAGATCTAGGTGTTTTTAATTTGGAATGCAACATTAAATCCAATACAATAAGAAAAAAAGCAAAGAATAGCCTTAAGGCACATACCCAGCCAAACGCGCCACGACTTCCTGCTAACCCGGGCTTTTCATTTAGATGTGGAAGAACTATGCATAGCTAGTGCAAAGGAATTCGCGAAAGGAAAGAAGCGTTTTCGTTTGTATTACATGTAAACGGCCAATATCTCGGCTAGTTAAAGAGCAAGCAAACAGAACCAGACACTTTTAGTAAAGTACAAACATTGTCATCAGGGTCGCTAAGCAACGCGCATGTCACAAACCTAAAGAGATAGGGCGACGTAAAGAGATATAGACGCAAAGCTGTTTGTTTGTAATTTAATAATCGATAAGTTACACAGCTATCGAAAATTTTAAAACAGTTTTAAATGGATAATGGCTGATATCATAGTTTATTCACCTCTTCAGTACAACTGCGAGAAAAAATATATATGAATTCCCCTGTACTACCCCCTCAAAAATTAATCGTTCCACAGGAATTTTCCCTCCAGCTAGGTTTCAATTTGTTTCCTGTACTGTGGGTGCATATTTTTGTAGTATACACGGATACTACAAAACTCGTAGCATACGAGCCTTTCCGTAGCCTTTCTCTTCGTACAAAATGTCATGAGTTTAAGGCAGCACAAGCATTTTAAACATTTCCACTTTTACGAAATGTTACGTTTGGGGAAGGTGTAAGCTTGCTTCAGCGAAGACTCCAGACGGTTCAATGGTCAGTCGTCCGGTAAGTTTCAAAGTCTTTATCTTTATCTTTATCTTTATCGCCCCTTTATATGAGACTTTTTTAAAAGCTCTTATATGTTGTACTTTCATGAGGTGTGCAGATTTCAAGAACGGCCCCAAAATTTGCGCTCTGCGAGCGCGATCATATTTATATACTAATACGACAGTCGACGAGTGTTATAATTTGAAAAGGCGAAATTTACATGTAAGAGTTCATACGATCGACGCTCAAGTTGGGTAATGTACCTGGAGGATAGCCGTCAAATGACGATCGGACAGGTGTCTATTTACGTTTATATGAACAAATCAAGCTTTATTAGCTCTACCCGGAGGTATGTGAGAGTGTTATTGATATCGCAAAGGATATGCATAATCTTTGTCAAAGGAAACTTTACGCTCGACCAAACATTTAAATTGAAATGACGAAACTTTTGGGTTACGCACTAAACATAGCGGTAACTCTTTGATGTACCAAGAGTCCGCGGTAAGTGGAATGGAAGCATGAATAGTTGGTATTCCATTGCTTCTATTTAATATGGTGCTGTGATATCTATGAACAAAAGAAGTTTAGGCAGGTAAACAGAGTCATGTCGAACCTGTCGTGTCTTTGGAGTTACGAAACGAGAACGCCTATAGATGTTTTTCTTAGTTCATGTCAGGAAAACGAACTAAACTCACTTGAAGGGATAATTAGGCATCAAATTTCACTTCCTTGTTCTTTGTGTGTTATTGATATTGACAATATTAGGTCTGTTTCAGACGTCGTGCTACTGCCGTGCTAAGCTTGCTCGACTGTAGCTCGACTGTAGCACAACTCTAGAACGACTCGGTTTTAGACGTCGAATTTAATTCAGTCGAATAGAAAGGTTGTTGCGAAAACAAAACACAAAAATAAAGAAACGATTTTGCAAACTTTTAAATGTATTCTAATGTATTCATAATTTATGAATTGAGTTCGGCACGACAATAGCACGACTTGGTTTTAAACGCCGCGCTACTGCCGTGCTAAAGTCGAACTTAATTCGATCAATTTAGTTCGGCACGGCAGTAGGACGACGTTTGAAACGGGCCTTACCTGTAAAAAAACCGATGCCGTACACAAAGGAGCTTCATGTAATTTTAGGGAGGTGAAAAAAGTTAAAGAGTATTAAACGTTATATTATATGATTTCTCTGATGTTATAACAATGGTCTAGAGGCTTATAATTTGACTGATGACGGGCCAGTTTTATATTTCTTTTGAATTAAGACACAATGGTAAAACAACTCTTTGAATTGCAAGTGATTGCACACGACAATTTCTGTTGTTTTTACGTTATGGTTGGTACAGCCTTGAGTCAAACGTCGTGCTTGAATTGCGCCCATTGTGTTCGTAAATCTCTTATTTAATAAGCCCCTTGCAAACTGATGCAACATTGTTGGTTGTCATATGTTGCGTCCTTTTGCACACTTTGTTGCACGCTGTTGCGTGTTGTCAGGAGTTGCTACGCAAAGTTTGACAGCAGTAAAACCTTTGAGCTAAGAAGTCTCAAAATTTTTTTTGTTCTTTGATCGCCGAAGCGTAGCCCAACAATGTTGGATCCGTAATGCATAGCTCTTCCAACATTGTTAGGGCCACTCACGCGCATTGAAGTCTTATGGTCTGTATCCTTCTCACACCGATGCACTGCAGGTCCTAATAGTGTTGGGAGTTGTTTCATCCGTTTGCACACCACTGCCAACACCTTTCTCAATGTGAATCTGTGCGCCAACAAAGGGTGCCTATTTGAGTCCCGTAATTTGGTCAAACTTGTGTCAAGAGAGGAGTCAAAGAGGCTAAATCTATACACGCTTTTAAGAATCAAAATTTTAGGCCTTCAAGATGTAACTACAGAGAGCTGTAAGAGTCTCAATGTGTCTAATAATAATAATAATTCCGTTATTTACCCTCGGCAATATTTATAGCACTAATGCTGTGACGATAGGTTTTGCCTTTCCAAGCACAAATCGGGGAAAACAGCGTTGAGGGAATTTTGGCGGCGTATGAAAAACAAGGAGGGGAACTAACTCAGTCTTCTGTAACTCGCTTGGTTAGCAAGACTGGAATTCGTCACTGTTCCATAGTACTGCGGATCTGCTACAACTGAAAACAAGACAGGACTCAAACTTGGACTTTAACAGTTTAATCTTCAGCTCGTGGACGTAAATCACACAGGCACGTGAATCGAGAAACAGGGATAACAGTGCTCCATTTATACAGACCGATCAACTTATTACAACATCACAAAACAAATGGAAAGGGGGCTGAATAAAATCAGCTGAAAACTGAAAACTAATCTGGATAAATTCAGCTTTAAATTTCATATGCTAAACTAAATGACTCAAAATTAAATGTCAGTCAAGCAAATGAATTTCGGAAAAGTTTAAAGATTGAGCAGCAACTCTTCTAGCTAAATTTACATTTGCGATTAGCAGGACTGCAAATTAATTTGATATCTTAGGCATCGTAATGTATCCTAGTTAAGTACAGTAGAGTGATTTTAACTAACCCGTGAAATAGGTAGTAGAATAATACGCACCATTATGTACTAATTCCATTGTCTTCTTCTGTTCACCAATAGCTATTTTGCAGTAGTTGTTAGTATACACGGCTCGAGTAAAATCACCCTGTGTAACTTGGTGTGTAGTAAGTTAGGTGTCCCCAGTTAGTTTACAACTGTGTAAAGTAAGTAACTATCATTATTATTATATTTTATGTGAATACTATTTTTCTTAACACAGGAGCTGTGGTAAGGGGTTCAGTTACAGCTACAGGCGAAATGAATGTCACACCATCCTGTAAAGAAAACAATGGAGGACAATGAAACTGACAATGACTTTGAGGAGGACACTTTAAGAGGTGTATATAAATTGAATAAAACGATTTTAGTATAGTAGTTGACGTTATAACACAGGTTTCAGTATTAATCGCTATTTGGAGAACGAGTGCAGAATTTTTAAGTTTGTTTAGTCTCGTTCTTGGGAAGCCTATGTAGCTAGAGGTTTGTTTGTAGTCGTAGCCTATCCAGGCGTTCAGATAGTAGAGTGCTGCGCAAAGTAAGAGAGCGGGAGAAAATAAGGAGATGAGGATGCGGGAGAGAAACTCTCACCCCTTACTCCACCCCCTCGCCGTTTTTCCTGCGCACATCTCTTCGCCCCGTACCCCCCTTCGCGCCGTCCCCTCGCGGCTTCTCAGCTCGTTCAGGGCACGCTCCCCACTGAAAACCGCCAGCCACTCAGGTTAGTTCGACTACCATAACCTTGCGGCAAAAAACGTCTTTTAATAGCCGGAAAGAATGAACCAGTTTGTCAGAAACTGTGAGTAAGGAAGGTACGAACAGTTACAGTTCGTTCCCGGTACGTGCTTCCTATCTCAGACAGTTGACCAGTCTTATTTTAAACCCAGTAACGAACCTTGGTCGCGGGGTAGAATTATACTAAGCCTTAACTAAAATGTGGAATGGCAAGTTTACTTTAACACTGACTATCCACCATCTGTTTGAAGTCTTATATCACTTGAACTCTCGATCATGCATACTTTTAATCACTCAGTAAAAATAGTTCTAGGTTGTTGAATATGACGTTAGCCTACGCCCCCCCCCCCCCCCCCCCCCCGCCCCGTACGAACGCTGCACAGACTGTAAGGAAAGGGCAGGGGTCACTGTGCAAGTAAAGGGATCGACAAAGGAGTCCAAGACATGCATCTTGCGTTTGTCTGGGCGAAAATTTAACCAGTTCAGTTCTTTTCTCAATCAACAACAACGAAATTTTTTGATCAATTAAAGGGGTAAGTTTGTAAAGAAACTGTGGTGTTGCGTCGGTAGAGAAGTAAAACTTACACGAAGACTTAGTTTTATCAACTGAGCTGATAATTAAAGCAAATCGGCAAAGTAGAAAGATCATGATAAACTGGAGTTCAGAAGACGCGCGCGACAGAAGAGGGCGATTCAGGAACTATAAACCCAAAATCTTTTGATTGTACATGTAAGTAAACTTCAAACAAAAAGCGGGTTTGTTAACCAGGGTCTTCACTGGCTCTGCGCTACATTTTGTATGTCAGACAACGTACATTTTCAGTTTTATTCTCTGGCCTCCGCTAGTTCAGTTACTGGCAAAACTCTGTTTGTATTTTTGTTTCAGTAATTGCAGAGACTAGCAAAAATGCTGGCAATGATGCATTTTATAAAGGTGATTTTGTCAAAGCTATAAACTTGTACACAGAGGGAATTGAAGTGAAATGCAAGGATGAGGATTTGAATGCCAAATTGCACAACAACAGGGCATCAGCTCACTATCACTTGGGTAAAGTATCATAGTCATATTTACGCATTGTCAGCATTGCACTAAATTCCGTATCCAACATTCTATTCTCTATTCTGCATCCCAGCCCTTCTTCGTTAAGACACCTCTGGAATCTCTATGTAACTGTCTCTATTGCCCCATTGATGAATGAGGATAAAGTCTTAGGTGGGCGAACTCTTTAAAGCTTAAGAAAGTAACAGAGGGGGAAGAGGGGTGGGTTCTCGATAGACCTCGATAACATCGTCTCAAAGCAGATAGTGCCTGGTCTCTTGATTTACGTGTTCATTTATTTAATAGTTCAAGTCTGAGTTTCTGAAAACCGTATGTTCGTTTTATGTGCCGTAATAGGTTCAATTCATGCATGCATCTTCCCGTTCCGCCTATGCATGCTGCGCTGCATTTGCAAGGAATCTTATAAAATATTCAATCTTGCTTCCTTGGGTTACTTAAAGATCCTTAGATCGCGCAGAATGTTTAGTGTCGTGTCGAATATGAAGACAGCCCGGGTGTAAGCATCGTTTAAATACAAAACAGGCACTGCCTCTCAATTAAGAGACCCCTGGATAAAGCATAAATTTTAAGAGCTGATTTTTTTCGAGCTTATAGGGCAATTCTTTCTAATCTACTTGAGGATTATTCTTTTTAATTAAAGAATAATAAGAAAAAATTCTTGAACGAGAGGTGATGGCGAACGCTGAGCCTGCTCAGTACCTTAGAAAGATGATTTGTCAACTAGTGACACAGGAAGCTCAGAGGGAAAAATCCGAGTACTCCCAAAAAACTCCCTGTGCCACTGATTGTAAAACCATCTTTCTCATGTGTTCAACAAGCTCCAAATTCACCATCACATCTGTATCATTGCGCATAAGTACATATCAACATTCTTGACCTAGCAGCATCCAGGTTATTTGTCATTTGTCACTTGAACCTTGTTCAGTAGTGGCCTTAGGTCGCACTAGTCTCTTGAAGCTTGAAACTTATAGTAGTAGTGGCCTTACCTCCAACTTGTCTCTTGTAGCTTAGTCATAGCTTCAAACTCCTATTGAGCGCCTGTATGTGTCACTGATTGAAAAGTCATCTTTCTCAAAAAAACTCTTTTTCAGAGAATTACCATGATTGTCTGAGTGACGTAAAAGCTGCGACAGCACTACAGCCGTCTTATCTCAAGGCGATTATCAGAGGTAAAAATGAACCCAGTAGAAAACCTGAATTTTTTTTCTCCATTTAATCATTTCAAATAAGTCGCCTTTTTTCCCTAGGGGCGCAGACCTGTTTAAAGTTGAAGCAGCTCGAAGAAGCCATCATCTGGTGTGATAAAGGAATAACCGTATCCTTTCTATGTTATCGTCCTCACAGACCTTCTTTTTCTCTTTTTTGAGATCTTAATGTGCACGTACGAAAATAAAAACCGCAGGGAATTTATTCAGCCGCAACGCACTGGATAAATTACTCAAAAAGAAGGAAGGAAAAATCGTGCATGTGCGGACAGACTATCTTTTCTTAGAAGAACAAATACAAATCCCTGACCGCACAGATTATTACCTCCTTTAGTAAATTAAGCTTGAATCGATAAAATCGGTTTAAATATTAAGTGAATTTTTGGTGTCGAGTTCTGACGTCTCACACAAAGAGTAGCGTAGAAAACTGATTATCGAACCATCTGAAAATGCAGCTCAACTGATGCTGCTGCTACTCAAACGTGTCATTCCTGCCACTGCCGTCAGCCTAGTTTAAGGTAAGAGCAGATTATTTTCTATCCTCTTAACTCTTGTAAGATTGACAAGGACAATAAGGATCTGTTGGAGATAAGGACTTGTTCTGTCATAGAAAGCGAAAAGATTTTAACCCAGGAAGGCGATAAAGCAGCAAAAGAGGAGAGCGATTCACGAACAAACCAAACATCTCTTGATTGTACAAGTAAGTGTTAAAACTCCAAACACAAAGCGTACCTATAACGAGCGTCTTTATTTCAAGTGGTTCTACAATATATCAGCCGCATCAGATGTTATGTTTTGTTCTCTGGCCTTGACTCATTAAAATACTGTCAGAACTCAAAACTCTGTTTGTATTTTTATTTCAGCTTTAGCAGAAACTCACAAAAATGCCGGCAATGAGGCATTTAGTAAACATGATTTTGTCAGGGCTATTAACTTTTACACAGAGGGAATTGAAGTAAAATGCAAGGATGAGGATCTGAATGCCAAATTATACAACAACAGGGCATCAGCCCATTATCACTTGGGTAAAGTATCATTCATATTACATTTACTCAACGCATTGTCAACACTGCGTGTTGTTCCGTATCCAACATTCTATTGTCTATTCTGCATCTTTGCCCTTTTACGTAAAGACACTCCTAGAATCTCAATTCAACTGTCTCTATTGACCCTATTGATGTTATCAGGGTGAAGTTTTATGTCCTATTATCATCTCTTGGTTATGCGGACGACCTTGTTAAAGCCTAAGGGAGAAACAGTGGGGGAAGGGGGATGGAGTCTCTATAGAGAATTTCAACCTCATCTCAAAGAGCATAGTGCCTGGTCTCATTTCCGTGTTCATTACTAGCTCACGTCTGGAGTACCTGAAAACCGTATGTCCGTTTTATGTGCCGTAATAGGTTCAATTTATGCACGCATCTTCCAGTTCCGTCAATTTATACTTCGCTGCGTTCGCAATAAGGAATCTTATAAAATACTCAATCTTGCTTCCTTGGGTTACTTAAGGATCCTTAGATCGCACAAAGTGTTGTCGTTTCCAGTATGAATACAGCCCAGTTGTACCCATCGTTTAATTACAAAATAGGTACTGCCCCTCAATTAAGTGACCAGTGGATAAAATATGAATTTTAAGCGCTCACTTTTTCGAGTTAATAGGGTGCAATTCTTTCTGATCTACTCTACTTGAGGATTATTCTTTTTAATTTAACTAAGGGATAAAAATTCTTGATAGAGATGTGCCAGTGAATTGTGAGCGTTGTAAATATATTAGAAAGATGATTTTTAAATTAGTGTAACAGGCGGCTCGGAAGGAAGAATCCGAGTACATGTACTCCCAGTACCTCCTGTGCCACGGATCGTAAAACCATCTTTTTTATATATTCAACAGACTTCAAATTCCCCATCACATCTCTATCATTGCGCATAAGCACATATCAATATTCTAGTCCTAGCAGTATGTGCCAGCGTAATTTGTCACTTGAACCTTCCCTTGGCTCCCACTAGTCCCCTGTAGCTTAATTAGTGGTTGAGCATCCGGACTATACTAGCAGCCTGAAGGTCGTAGCTTCGACTCCTATTTGGCCGCCTGTATGTGTCACTGATTAAAAAGTCATCTTTCTCAAAAAACTCTTTTTCAGAGAATTACCATGATTGTCTGAGTGACGTAGAAGCTGCGACAGCACTACAGCCATCTTATCTCAAGGCGATTATCAGAGGTGAAAAGGAATCTCAGTAGAACACCTAAATCTTAAAATTTTCTCCATTAAATCATTTCAAATGAGTCGACTTTTTTTCACTAGGGGCGAACACCTGTTTAAAGTTGAAGAAGTTTGAAGAAGCCATCATCTGGTGCGACAAAGGATTAGACGTATCCTTTCTTTATCCTGTTCAGAGACATTCTATTTTCTCTTTTGACATCTTGTGCGCTCACGAAAATAGAAACTGTGGGGGATTTATTAAGCCGTATCGCACTGGATAAATTACTCAAACCAAAAGAAAGGAAAAAAATTGTGTGAACAGGCTATCTTTTCTTAGAGGAGTAAATATAATCGCTGACCGGACAAATTGTTACGTCGCAATCCTTTATTTTACTAGGTCAATATCTCTTAATACAGTCGGTTTAAATATTAAGTGACTTGTTGGTGACGCGTCCTGACGTCTCACACAAAGAGTAGCCATTTATATACACGTACAAAACGGATTACCGATGAACCATTTCTCCAATTTCTGCTGCTGCTACTACCACCGCCGCCAGCCAAGATTATTATTATTTTCTACCCCCTTAACTCTTGTAAGATTGACAAGAACAACCAGGATCTGTTGGAGATAAAGACTTGTTCTTTCATAGAATGCGAACACATTTTAACACAGGAAGGTGATAAACCAGCAAAAGAGGAGAGCAATCCACCAACAAACCCAAGACCTCTTGATCGCACGTGTAAGTAAAATCTAAACAGAAAGCGCACTTGTAATCATGGCCACGGTCTTTACGTCAAGTGAATGTACAATTTGCCAGGCATCAAATGTTATGTTTTGATCTCTGGCTTTCACTCATTCATACTGGCAGAACTCAAAACCACTCTGTTTGTATTTTTATTTCAGCCATAGCAGAAACTCACAAAAATGCCGGCAATGATGCATTTCTTAAAGGTGATCTTGTCAAGGCTATTAACTCGTACACAGAGGGAATTGAAGTAAAATGCAAGGATGAGGATCTGAATGCCAAATTATACAACAACAGGGCATCAGCGTATTATCACTTGGGTAAAGTATCATTCATATTATATTAACTCAACGCATTGTCAACACTGCATGTTGTTCCGTATCCAACATTCTATTGTCTATTCTGCATCTTTCCCCTTTTCCAGTTCCGCCAATTTTTACTTCGCTGCATTCGCAAGGAATCTTATAAAATACTCACAATCTTGCTTTCATGGGTCACTAAACTTTTCTTACATCACATTAAGTGTTTCGTCGTATCGGATTTGATAACAACTCGAGCGTACGCAAGGTTTACGTGGAGTCTATAAAGTAGACGCTGCCCCCTCAGTTTGTGCGGATTATTCTTTTTAATGTGGGTGTAATAAAACTCTTTTTCAGGAAATTATCCAGATTGTCTAAGTGACGTAAAAGCTGCGACAGCACTACAGCCTTCTTACCTCAAGGCGATTATCAGAGGTGAAAATGAATCTCAGTTGAAAACTTGAATTTTTCCTGAAACAATTATTTTAAACGAGTCTACTTTTTTTTCATTAGGAGCAAACACCTGTTTAAAGTTGAAGCAGTTTGAAGAAGCCATCATCTGGTGTGATAAAGGACTTGCCGTATCCTTTCTTTAGCCTCTTCACAGACCTTCTATTTTCTCTTTTCAGATCTTCTAGTGTGTGTACAAAAAATAACCCCCGCGTGGGATTTATTAATTCGTAATGCACTGGACAAATAACTAGTTCGCTAACGTACGTGTGGACAGGCTATCCTTTCTTAGAAGAGTAAATACAAAAACCCTGACCGCGTTATTAATTCTTCAGTTTTACTACGTCAACGTTTTTTTTCATTATTTCTCATCTTCGTTATCAGTATCCTTTCTTGGATCTGCTGTCAAAGTCTTTAACGGTTCTTATTTTTTTCCAGGAGGCCCTATGTGGGCCTCTCTGATAACATGATCTAAGTCTTGATAACTGAAGACGGATAACTTCTGCCCGAGGTGTTTATAACTCAGATAACTCAAGACTAAGTAAGAAAATCAGTCTTACGGGCAAATTCGTTCCGGAAAAAATTCAGAGTTTGCAGTTTCAGCAAAAAATTAGCCTGGGACCAGGCTCCGAAGTGGGGGGAAAGGCAAAACACGAAGTGAAATGGGAAAAATATATATCGGCTGGAGAAGTGCGTCGATGGGTGGGCCGGGGGGGGGGGACGGGCGGTGCCACAGCCACCCTTTCCCTTCCCAGACTACCGCTGGGCTCGCTTCGCTCGCCGATTTTTTTCTCCTCTTTCCCCAATGCGGAGCCTGGTCCCAGGTTACAAGAGATGGAAAAGCATAACAATAAAGAAACCGAGAAAAAAATGTCGTATAAATAGTGTATAGAAGCAATATTGCATTGTTTGCATACGGCTATATGATCGCCCGTTTTGCATTTATTTAGTAGCATGCTCGTTTCTCACTTCGACTCAGATGTTTTGTTTGAATGATGAAACTTAGCTGGTGCTCATAATTAGGGCCCGTTTAAAGGATAATGTTGCACAAAATCCCACTTCTCACAAATTCACGAACAACAAAAATACTTGAAATGAAGACGCCTCAACGATTCCTCCCGGCTGGCGAATCCGGCGCTCTCGGAACCATTCAGATTTCAAGGATTTGGGAATTTTTCTCGCTTTGACAAATAGCCATGTGGGGCTTGTTTTTTCACGTATATTCACTCAGTGTTTTTAAGGGGTGATTCTTGTTACAAACCTTGTTTCTCGTCTATTTCAAAATATTTTCTTCTAAATCTGACCAAGATTGCATCCCATCAAAAAGTGGCTCCATAATTAAAAGGTTGGCATTTTTGGATGATTTCTTGACCGTTTTCAACGAATAAAAGTGGGGGATGTAAAATTGGAAAATACTGGTTGTAACATATCAAGCATGACATGCAGTGTTTCATCACCAGATGAAACGCCGAGAAGAGAGTTAAAATACGACGCGCAGCAGAGTATTTTTGACGAACTTCCAGGTGTTTCATCTGATGATGAAACACTGTGTCGAATGCCTGATATTGCTTCTCAAACAAAATGGTTTTAGAAAGAGAAATCAAGGATGCAAAAATGAGCAGCTTTTCATCTTATTTACAAAACACTCGTTAAACATCAATTTCCTTTGTATTTTCGTTATGAATTATTAATGAGTTTGAGAAGTGAGGATGAAAATATGAAGGAAATAATGAGCAGGCAAATACAAGATGGTCCACCATCACCACAAGGTTCCCCTGAGCTCATTAGTGGATCAACTGGTTTACGTTTATACCGTTTTCTACTCGTAATTCTTTCATTCCTAAATCAACCCCATTCCCACCAAAGAAAAGAAACAGCTGGAATCCATCCATATCCATATCGTTTACCAAGACCATTGTAGGATACTTTCTAAAACCTGTTTATCGAACTTGACAGTCGTAAGATTGACAATGTTAACAAGGAGCTCTTTGAAAAAAGGAGGATAAGCCAAAGGGATACTCCAAAGTCAGAAGCTAACATTGTGAAAAAAACGGTTAGTGGTCGATGTTCTTATATTTTGGGCTTACGGGTAAATGTTCGGCCAAAAGAATTCGTTAAAAGGAAATAAATACGTTTTGAAGTAAGTATACACATGGTTCTGATAAGAAAGACATTCACATGAGACTTACCTCAAACCTACCCCGTTTGCATGGTTGGGCACACAATTTTTAGAGACGTACGTAAAAACCGGCAAACTTATACAATCAAATGTCTGAATGATATCTGAACAAAGAGCAATTCAATTTTACAGGTGTTTACTCCATATCAATCATCAACGAAATTGCCCAAAGAAAACCAACCCGTTGAAATTAAAGATGGTGAATTTGCACGCGTCATGAGCAATATTGATGATGTGCCAAATCTTTCTGGGAATGTCAACGACATCGTTAACTTTTACCGCCAAAAGCTCAGTAGTGCCAAGCATGCAGGAGATAAAGCTAGTGAAGGAGCTGTGTGTAGTACTCTTGGTTTGTTTTTTCTGAGTCATGGCGATTACAAGAAAGCCATAGAATATAACGACCTTGCTCTTGATATTTTCAAAGAATTGGGCGACAAGAGACAGGAAGGATATGTGTATCATCGTCGTGGTGATGTTTTCCAAAAGCTCGGTGAATTCGAAAAAGCCATGGAGTACAAAAACCGTGCACTCAGTATAGCAATAGATCTGGGAGAAAAACCTTTGGAAGGTTACGCTTGCTACGGTCTTGGCAATGCTTTTCGAGGTTTGTGTAGTTATGATAAAGCAATAGGCTTCTACAAGCGTTGTCTTAGTGTCGCCAAAGGTCTGTCTGACAAGACAATCAGATGGTCATTAGAAAGTATTGCCTATAGCAATCTCGGACATGCTTTTGACTTCCTTGGTGACTACAAACGAGCTGAAACTTACCACAGGCTTCACCTTAGCAATGCCAAAGAGAGGAGAGACAAGTCTAGAGAGGCAGAAGCGTACAGAGGTCTTGGCAACGTTTTTCAGGGCCTTGGGAATTTCAAAAAAGCCCAAGAGTATTACAGCTTAAGCCTTAGCATTGCCAAAGATGTACGAGACAAAGAAGCAGTGGGACACTCATATGCTGGTCTAGCATACGCTTCCCGCAGCCTTGGAGATACCAAAAATGCACTAAAATACTCTAATCTGAGACTTACCTGCGTCAAAGAATTAGGAAACAAATATAGGGAAGGAGATGCGTATTGCGACCTTGGACATATTTATAAAAGTCTTGGAGACTTCAAGAAGTCCATAGAATACTTCGAACGCTACCTTGAAATTGCCAAAGATTTTGGAGACTTGGAAGGAGAAGGGGCTGCGTATGGTGGCCTTGGCATTGCTTTTGACAGCCTCGGAGATTTCGAAAAGGCAGTTTACTATCACAAAAAACATCTTGATATCGCTAAAAATATTGGAGATAAGGAAGGGGAGGCGTTTGCGCATGGCAATCTCGGCAACGCTTATCTCAGTCTTAGTGATTTGAAGAACGCCCTCTACTACTACTTACGCCGCCTCAGTATTGCAAAAGACCTGGGAGATAAGGCAGGGGAGGGACGTGCGTATGGCCATCTCGGCCGCACTTATCAACATATTGGCGATTACGACAAAGCCATGGAATATAACGACCGGTGTCTCCGTATTGCCCAAGAACTTGGAAACAAGGCTGCTGAAGGATTTGCCTGTAGCAATTTAGGCATAGTTTCCCAAAGTATCGGTGACTATATGAAAGCCATAGATTGGCACAAACAGCAGCTTAGAATTGGTAAAGAAACAGGAGACAAAGAAATGCTAGGCATAGCCTACTATAATATTGGACATTGCTTTGAGATGCTGAAAAGTTTACCTGAAGCACTCGAAAATTACCAAACAGGCATTAAAGTGTTGAATGAAATGAGAAGTCTCCTCCAGTCTGAAGATCAGTGGAAGATTGGATTTCGGAACGAATGTAACGAAGCTTACACAGGCTTTTGGAGAGTTTTGTTAAAGCAGGAGAAGCTTACTGAAGCTCTAGTTGCTGCCGAAGAAGGACGTGCTCAGTCACTAGCAGATCTGATTAAATCTCAATATGGTTTAAAAGAATGCAAATATAGCGGAAAATTTCTAGGAAAAGAGAACGGCATGTTAAACAGCACTTCATCAAGCACAATATTCCTGGCTGTTAACGTGTTTGAAAACCAAGTAGATATCTGGTTACTTTCCAAGGAGAAACCTGTTCTTCACCGGAAGAGAAAACTTGACCATCACCGTGCAGAGAACGCAAATGAAACACTACGGTCTTTGATTCAGTTTTCCTACGAAAATATGGGTGTTCGTGCTAAAGTTAATTGTGAGAATCGATCTTTGGATGCAGTACGTAAACACTGCTTGGTTGTGGAACAGTCATTCAAAACGTGCTCACAACCCATTAACCAAGAAGGAAATCTTCCGTTAGCCACGCTGTACAGTTATGTGATCGCACCAATATTAGATCTGATTGATGGCGATGAAATAATCATTGTCCCAGATGGTCCATTATGGTTAGCTCCGTTTGCTGCATTACTGAATTCTTCTTCCAAATACTTGTGTGAATCATTCAAAGTCAGAATAATTCCCTCTCTGACAAGTTTGAAAATTCTTGCTCATTGTCCAGAATATCACTCCAGTAGTGGAGCTCTAATTGTCGGAGATCCAGACGTGAGTGAAGTTACCAACAGCCATGGAGACCAGCTCGAACAGCTTCCTTTTGCCAGACAAGAAGCACAGATGATTGGGCAGATTCTTAATACGGTACCTCTCACTGGAAAATTGGCAACCAAATGTGAAGTTCTAAAACAGATTAGTTCGGTTGCCGTAGTACACATTGCTGCACATGGACGCATGGAAACAGGAGAGATAGCGTTGAGCCCGAATCCTGAAAGCCGGAAATCGCAGACCCCTGCAGAAGAGGATTACATGTTGACAATGAAAGATGTGATGAGTGTGAAGCTGCGAGCCAAGCTAGTTGTCCTTAGTTGCTGTCACAGTGGTCGAGGAGACATCAAAGCTGAAGGCGTGGTCGGTATTGCACGTGCCTTTATTGGTGCTGGTGCTCGTTCTGTTCTGGTGTCGCTTTGGGCCATCGATGACGAGGCCACGTTGGAGTTCATGAAAAGCTTCTACCATAACCTTGTTAAAGGGCGAAGTGCGAGCGAGTCTCTTAACCACGCAATGAAATGTCTAAGAGAATCCGAGACGTTCAGCGATGTAAAATACTGGGCGCCTTTTACGCTTATAGGCGATGACGTCACTCTCGACAAACAAGAAGAAATCAGGGTCTCGTAAATAAATTAAGAAACTATGTCCCCAAAAGGCAGAGAGATGGTATGAAACAAAGTCTTGTCGATCTTTCTACAACTTCATCTGACTGTGAGCAAAGTAAATGAGACTTAGATATCGCCTGCCTGAAGTTACCCAAATAATGCCCGTTTGAGTAAAAGAAGCGGTATCTTAATTCTCTTCCGCGAAGAAACAACTCACGGCTGCGTGGGAGACTAGCAGTCTAAGCAAGTGGACAATTTATTTCTATGATAAACTGTAGCAAGGTCAATCTCATGTATCATGTTCTGTTTCATTTTTCGGACAAATGAAGTGCCGTGGAACCTACAAAACAAAGAGCCAAGGGACTGGCAAAATTTGTTCGCTTTCACGCGGTTTCGTTTTGTTGAAGTTCTTTTCCATGCATATATTTTACTATTATTGGGTAAAGAAAATCATTCTTTATACCAAGGACTTCGTTATATAGAGGTTCATTATATCTATGTCCCACTATACAATTGTTCCCTAAAATTTGTAGAGAAAACTAATTACAAGGCTGAAATCTGTGAGTTTTTGTGCTACTATAGAAAGCAACGAGGCCTTAAATGTTAAAGGACCAATGTCGCGACTGATATATGGTGTTTTCTCAGCACGCTAGTTTCAGCTGTAGTTTTAAGCAGTATCTGATTGTTATCGTGCAGCAATACAAACAGATAAATAATTTAAAAATAAACGTTAAAATTCTTTGCAAAGGTACATCTAATTTGATCGGGTCTAATTCACTTCCTTCCTTTCAGCATTGCAAAGAAGTTTTAAAATAAGGTTCATAGTATACTTGGCAACGCAACATAAGATAAGAACTAACATATTTCGAGATTTGTGCGTGGAATGCAGCTGAACTTGAAAGGGTTTCTTATTTAATCCCTTAATTCACTCTTTAAGTCTTCAAAAGAAAAAGGAAAGAGATAAAAGCCCGTGCAATTTGTTGATGAAACAGTCAAATCTCTCAAGAAGGACCCCCCTTTAGTACCAGCAAGTGTCAGCCTTAGAGTGTTCTCTCTTCTCTCTCTTTAGCCCTTTCTTAGTTACCCCTGATACAGGGGTGCAAATTTCTTTTCGAAAAATCCTGCGAAATATATATAGTGCTGTGTCGTTGGCAGAGTAAAGCGCACAAAATCTGTTTTATCAGGTGAGGTACCACCATAAAGAGATTGAAAAGCTCAGGTTTTGAGCACTAACCAATTGTTAGTGCGAAAATGGCGAGCGGCAAATGCCTTGGGACTCTGAAACCAGGCACAAATCGGTTGAATGAAAGGATTTCATATTGATTCCATTCCCTGACTTGGAAGGTAACTGATTGTTCTAAATTTTTGCGGCTTTCCTTGTTACCTTCGTATAGCGAAAGACCACAGTGAATGAAACAACAACCCAAGAGGAAAACCGTTTCTTATCTTCGCACCCGTCAAAAAATATCTGAACTGGATTCGCCAATTCCAAGCAATGACCCACAGTGGAGAGATCTCCCCTCATTTTAACCCCTACCCCTTTTATCTCGCCCAGATCATTCACTAACTTTAGCCATGAGACTGGAGCTGATAGGCGAAGTATAAGTAGAAGGGAGAAAGGGCTTTCCCAAACTCTTTCCCAGGGTTCTCTCCTACCCGTCCCTATGGAGTGACGTAGGGATGGGTAGGAGAAAACCCTGGGAACGAGGTTAGGGCTTTCCTTTAGCGTTAATTTGCGACAAGCACCCTTAACAGAAAAAGAGCCGTGAAAGCGATCGGAGGGATAACAAGCTCTGATAATCTGAAATCTGTAGACTTTCCTTTTGTAGCCCAACCCTCCTCTCATCGTTATTAGCCAATTAGAGCCACCATAAAACAACTCGACGCAGCCCCAAAATGATTGTGTTTATGGTCTAGTACATTGATCTTAGAAACACTCGTCTCCACATTGAAGAAAATATTCTTTTTCAATGATGAAAGACCCCAAACCACTGACTTGAAGAAACGGCAAATGAACTTATAATTTTTAAGGCTGAATACGGAACAAAAATACTGGAAAGACATTTTTATCCGGAAGATTAACTGACCCGTAAAGGAAACCGGAAGATTCGTCAGGGATATGGTGGAGTTGTCACATATGCGATCTGCCCGTTCTGAATAAAAGTCTCTATATCCCCAGAAATCAAATGGCGGGAAATGCAAATTGTTTGGGAGGGATCGGTCACTTCTGTATGAAAAATATTTTCCCTAGTTTTACCAAACCTTTAACTTGCGGTGATAGAAAAGAATACGGCAGGGTTCGTTCCCGGTTTTTTGCAACTAGATATTCTCAAGTCGTGAAAAAACTAGCCTCCCAGGCGCGTCGAAGCCCTGAAGCTGAGAAAAACATGGGAAGCTAAACGGTAAGACGTGAGATCTCTCTTTGTGAACTTTCTTCCATGAAAATTTTGTCGTCCGGTTAATGGAGAATACAGTCTTGCGCGAAGCGCGAGAGACCTGCGTGGAGCGCGGGATGAGGGGAAGAGAGAAAACTTAGTGAGGCCGGAAGTTGTTAAAGTAGCGATTGAATTGTGGTTGCGTCCTTAATTCTAGTGATGAAGGAGTTTTATAAAACATACCTTGTGTACAGACGCCCCCTCCCCTCAGAAACATTAAAATATAACAAAGAGAAATTTGATGCTGGTCACTCTTAGGGCCATAAAAGGTTTTAGCCGAAAATGAACCAATGAACCAGTCAAAATCCTTTCACTCAGCATGTCCTCATACTCACCCTATTTTCGCCGCCTTCTTTCGTGAGGAAGAGCAAGGAAGAAGTAAATGTTGAAAAAGGAAACTCTTATTTTTTTTGGGGGGGGGGGGGGTATTTTAATGAATTTTAGTGTCATGTATTACATTTTTTTACACACTTACTCATGAACACGTAGGAAAAATACAAAAAAAGGAAAAAAAAAGCTAAACATAGATACATCGCAGACTCACACATAATTACATACTGACAAAAAAGAAAGAAAGAAACACACCCCGGTACCTTCTTCTCTACTTACATGAACAAAATTAATAAAAATTAATAATAAATGAAGTAAGCGGCGAAAGGATCGTATGCTAATGAGATTTTAATTACATTTTGCTCCATTTAAAGGAAAGTCTTACGAAAACAAGATGGATGAATTTAGGTTTCTGGGAAACTGTTCACCTATGCCTTCCCTAAGGCAACTTTGAGTTGGTGGTTTCCTATAAAACCTAACTTTATACATTATACCTCAATGTACCTCAGGGTAGCACTGTTGGCCCCCGCTCTGTGATATTTATCAGAGTGAGTGACCTTCCTGACGTCGTCAGAGCTATGTATCAAACGTGACGTTAAACGCCCCTGAGTGTAAAGTGTTAACAGTCACGGGGAAGAAATCACCTGTAACTCATCAATATTACCTTGGCAATACTTATACAAAACGTGTTTTGGAAAAAGAGGACCTCGGCGATATCATCTCAAACAATCTATTGTGGGACTCGCATGTTATGCATATTGTACTCAAAACTAACAGAATGTTAGGTCGCCTGAAGAGAACCTGTCCACTTATTACGGATGTTAAAGTCAGGCGGACACTTTATCTCTCTCTAGACCTCTCTAGCGAAGTCACCACTCTCTTATGCCACAGATGTGTGGTCTCCCGGAAGTTTCAAATTGAGAATGATCCTAGAAAGAGTCCAGAGGCGTGCATCTCGCTCGATACTCAGAACTAAAATCGGCGAGGTCTCCTACAAACAATGATTGCTGACTTTTCGACTACTTCCACTTACATGATAGGGAAACTAGAGATCTTGCATGTATTCCTTTTTAATTGCATTTCTGGATCTACTGACTTAAATATCGATCGTTTCGTTACCTTTGTCTCACATGACCGGTCTCGTTCTCAGAATCCTGCCCTTATGTTGAAACTTGCCTATTGTAAAACCATTACTTTTCAGGCCTATTTTTTTGAATGGATTGTAAAACCCTGGAATACTATTTGCAGACTAGCTATTTCCGACAATTCTTCAGCCTAAGCATTTTTAAGAACTATCCGCGTGCTACCTACTTTTCCTTGTTAGATACTACTTTTCAGTGATATTGGCATGCCCTGTCTCTTGTTCCTCTCTCGCAATTGCCCGTGCCACCGTTCATAATTTACACTTTAATTACTTTCTTTTGCGCATTTTTATTAGATTTCAACGTTTAATTATTACATTTTAACTACCGTTTTAAGATAACTTTTTTTTAGATTTTACTAAGCCACAAGACTAGTCACGTGTCCCGTTCGCGCTATTTCGCATTGGCCTCTTTCATGCTAGTATTTGGTCTCCTTCATGCTAGTGTTTGTCTTGTTTCTATTTATTTGTTATAGTATACACCGAACGCAAATATGGCGGACCTCTCGGCCAGCCCGGGTCTAGTTGCGCGAAAGCGAGGCTAGTGAGGCCTCAAGAGTTTTGTTTTGACTAATGAATAATAAATTTGTTTTAAAAAAATTGTAAAAAAAAAATGATAATGAATTTCAGATAGGCATAAGCTACAGTACTTACAATAAGAAATAAGGGCCCCGGCTTCCTTTATACTTGTATTTTATATAATTGTAAGTACAACTCAAAATCTAAAACTCGCCAAAACGGCTTTGAAAAGGCTCTAGAAGCAGACAGACAGTAAAAGACATAACACAAACACAAGGTGAGTCATTTATATTTCGAATATTTTAAGTATGTATTTTTTTACCCCCATATATTTTCTTATAAAATTCGAATTCCAGGAACTCCCTTTGAATTTGGGCTGCATAGCATGTGGTTTTCCTTATTGAAATGATAATTTCTCTACCCGCGGTCCTGAAAAAAGTATTATAGTTTCTTGCACAAAAATGTAGTACATCATGTACTATTGGAAGCAAGAGATCATCATAGGACAGTGTTCTATTATGGCTCTTTTTGAAAGCTATTATAAGTCAACGTTACTAAGAGCAATACAAATCAAAATTTTAACTTAGCTCTTCAAAGTTTTTTTCCAAGCATGTGACAAAAATAAAACACATTTGTTTGAACTTTTACAATATCTCCTTGCCATTACTCCCGTAGTCTGTGTAGCAGGCGCCGGTTTTTTAGAGCGAAAAGGAGAAATATCGAGGACGTGCGCGACCTATGGGGGGAAAGTAGAGGAGGCCTTCTCCCTCATTTGGCTGCTCCCCTCGCGCGCTCTCGGAGCATATAAATAATGCCTTTGATATTTCACTGCGCAAATAAGAGGCAAGAATTCCGATATTCCTCGCTCAGAGACTGTCTAGAAAAGCACTGGTTACAAGCATGTTTAAAGATGGATGCCGAAAGACCACGTGAAATAGCTCAGATGCTCGTTATATTGAACAGGAAAAAGGCTGTAACTTTTAATTCATTTAAAAGTACAGCAACTTTATTTAGTATGAATGTTGGCAAGTCGGACGTTTAGTGTATATGTTTCAGATGGGAATTATGATAATATTTATTAGTAGGGCTCTTGTCCTTTGAACAGAGGATTATTGTTTTAATCGAGAAATATTTTCAGTTTCATTTAGTCGGCGTTTTATAAGTCCAGTCCAGTCAAACCAGTTTTCCAGCTGCTTCATGCCGTGACAAATCGTTGAATATGTCTAATTTTCCTGAGTATAATTAAGTGGTAGTTCTTTCCTAGCCCTTTCACATGAATCTGTAGCCATTTAATCAAGGAAACCCAACGATTTTTTTTTCTGTAAAATAGCTGCTCGAAGGAGCATGTATTGCCTAGAAATTCAGTTTCTAAAGCTCGAAAAAGTTGAAAAGTTTTTTCGGATAACCGTTCTACTTGGTCATGATAAGATAATCTGACAGCGCTTTTCTAGTAGCTGACCCGTAACCTACGATTTCGGAGGTTATGTTTCTCACATTTTATTACCAAGATATCAGGATCATTTTCGAGGAAAGGTCTGCCTGACAATTTCGTTATAAGAAAAAACGTCCCCTAGAATTTTTCTAATGAACTTACGCCTGGACTTGCTGTCCTCGAACGTTTGCCCGGCTCTATCAGGATAACACTCTAACAGTTTAGAATGAGACGAGAAATTCACCTAAAACTTTCGAGGCTGCGGAAGCTCCCCTAAGAGACATCCGCACAGATAAACAGTTTATAGGGCAGCTCCAAAGTAACCAAACAGGCTTCTAAAGCATTAGTTAAAACCCCTTTGTCAGTACTGCTTTGAGACACTTCTGACGCCGCCTGAAAACATTCGGTCGTCGGGTGCCCCTGATTTTATGTCATTATCGTAATTTCGCCTGAGTTTCCCATTTCAGTCGGTATTAGGGGGGGTCTCCTAAAGAAACCTGGAAAGGCTTCTCACACTTCGACTACTCACAATAGTTCTCACAATGTACTCAATATGACCTGTCAACAAGTGATGAATAAAATACAGTTAATAACTAGCATAGAGGAGGGGGGTGAATAGGGGTATGCAAATCCGCCGATCCGTGGTATTTTTAGGCCCGATCCGTCGATCCGACTTAATTTTTGTTCAAATCCGAATCCGTGTTACTTTTTCTAATTTTTCGTGGTATATAGAAAGTAGCGTTGTAGCATGAAAAGCAACAGATGCGGGACTTCATGTTTAAGAAGTTTTCGTTACAGCTTCAAAACATTAAGCATTAGGGACAGAGCTTATAATGTTTCTTCCAACAATACAGATTTGACTAATCAAATAGTCTGCAAGCTTGCAAAATGAAAGTATCTGGTGTTGCGTAAAAGATTTTTCAATAAATTTACTTACTGACATCACTTTGGACATGCTTCTAGTCGAGCCGCAAAATTCGGAAGAGGCAGAACCCAACTTCATGGTAATTTGTTTACCAGTAAGTATTTTCCATGGTTCATCTTAGAGGTCTTGAGACCATAATCTTTTTCACATAAACATGTTCCCACTTTAAACAACAGACGGGTAAAAGGGTTAGCCACGGCAAACTGCATTTGTTTTCCGGTGCAGATACAGAGTTTCATTTACTCGTAGTTTGTTCTGTACTCAATGATCGTCAATCCTAGCATTAGATATAAGGAGCAAAATCCAGTTTATCATTTCACCGACCAGTTTGTAAATTTGATTTTTTTTTTATAGTTCATGAGTCGCTGTCAATCCTAGCATTAAAATGTGAGGGCCCAAAAATCCAGTATAACAGTCCAGCGGATGTGATTACGAAAAATAACTCTCATCTTACGAAATGAATGTGGTTCCTGCATGGTGACACATGGTTCAGGTATGCACAAGGTTGCCTGACGTCATTTTTGTCACGCTGTCTATGCTAGAATACATGTATATACGTCGGGTCACTAGAAAGTCTCTTCCGGAAACCTCGGAAGTGGAACGTTAGCCGACAAAACACCAGCACATTGACCAAGGCTGACCGAAAATTGATGATCCGATCCACAATCCGAACTTCTAGACAGACAGAATCCGGAAACCGGGCCAAAACTTTCAGCTGACCCGCGATCCACGGTATTTTTCAAATCCGCGAATCCGCTCGATATATCGCCGAAATCCACAATCCGTGAGCTTTTTAAGGCCAAATCCGCCGATCCGCGGACCTATTCACCCCCCTCATAGAGAAAAGAGCACTCAACAATTTTTGGATATTCTACGATCTGTAGATCGGTACAGATCTCGGTATTTGTGCAATTATTCCTAGATCGCGGTTCCAATTGTTTCTTTCATGGCAACACAAGCGAGTAAAAAGAACCTTCCATATCATATTTTGCTTTGTTTTGTTCTTCTAAGGACAAGTTAGGGATTATACATCGGAAATAGCTCCTTTTATTTATTTGAAAGTGATACATCTAATGCGATGCGGAGATATTAACCATTCCACAAAGTCGCGATGAAATTTTAGAGACGTTTTTGTTGGTGGTGAGGGGGGGGGGGGAGCACAAACTCCCTCCCCCACTTCCACAATGAAAGCATTTGTCAAATTTTGTGACTTTGGAGGTCTAGATTATCGACTGACAAATTGCTCTCAAACTTGGTAACTTGACTGATTTTAAGAGGGTATTTCCAGCGGTGTCGATGAAACTGCTCCACCATGCCAAAATAGTATGAAAACAAAAACGGTGAAGAGTCGGTGGAGGGTCTTTTGGCCCCGGCTTTTAGCATTCGGATGAAGAAACACTGTAGGTGTTCGGGTAGCAAACCACTGCAGAGAAGCCGTCCGTGCGGGGGGGGGGGGGATGCTGGTCGCCTAGCACTGTGCAAAGTATCCCAGGGTGATGACTCCACACAGCTTGAATGTCTTCTTGCGTGAAAATTGAATCCTCATCGGACAAACATCCGATATTTTGGGGGGGAACAAAAATTGCGAATAAGTAGAACTACTAAACTTTAGTAGTTCTACTTATTCTCTATTTTTTTTTCCAAAAAAAAAGAGAGATGATCTCCTTGAGAGTTGCCTTTCCTTGATTCATTTGCAATTTGTCCTTCTTGACCTTCCGTGCAGGTATGCATTTGTTTTGAGCTTTCTAAACGCTGTCATTGGCTGGGTAATTGGGGGTGTGTCTGGGGGTGTAGAATACCAATAATGTGTCCATTATCAACATTCTCTGTTGGACAGTACAAAAGTTATTTTTTCCGTTTGCATTGAGTTATTTAGATTATTTATTTTTAATTACAATATTATTATTTTGATCATGTATTTCATGTTTTGCCTTTAACTCCATCTCTGCAGGCCAAACTTGATTGACAAAGCCGCAGGAAAAATATGATTCGCAAATGTTCTCGTGTAAATTTTTAAATCACCTGACTCTTGTACGTGCATAAGCGTTCTGTTTCATGTCCGTTACAGCGATTGACAAACAATAGAATACGGATAATGTTTCGCGCCTTCTGACCTGCCCTTAGTGACGTCAACCTAAATCTGAAGAGCGATTGGCTCGCAATAACAATTCCGGCGTTCCCAGACTGTTTACTTAGCAAATCACTCGTACAGGAAACTCTTTTCTCGGCTACGTACATGCAACGTTCGGATGGCTCTAAATTGTTCGCTCGTTTCTGCGCTTTTCACCCGCTCTAAACCCTTTCTTATCACCAAAGTAAGCACCCCAAATGAAATAAGGAATAAACGTTACGATTCAAGGGTGAAATTATATCAAGACTAAAGAAAGTTTATTGATTTTGCTCGCAGATTGTGTCGGGGGTGCGTTGCCTGACCTTAGGATCGTTGAAATTCTCAGATGTAAGCTTCCTCTGCAGTGTTTGTTGTCTTCCTCTGCCTACAAGCTTGAACGTAAATTATGGTGGCTAACTCATTATTTGTTCTGTCGTATTTTCCAGGCTGTTAACCCAGAAAGTCAGGTACGTTAAGTTTGTATTGTGTTTTATAATGTTTACCTTCCACTGAACAACGCAAGTTTGCCACGTAACTTTAATAAGAATTTTAAGATAATTCAAGTAAGTAAAGCCTTAATGAGTTAAGGTATCTTTGTATTTTACTTTTCAAGAATTAATTAATGAAGGAAATGGATTAAACAACATACATTTATTGATTCATTTCATAAGTAGAAGAAGGAAATTTATCATAAAGAAAATATGTTGCTGGTGCGTTGTAGGCCATACCCGTTGATTTTATACCAAAGTTGCAAAAGCTGTAAGCTCATTCAGCGATCAACAGTAATAGCCTTTTTATTTGGTTTTAAACTGAAAAGCTCTAAATTCATTGTTTGTCCATCGGCTATGGCTGTAAAAAGATTTTCAGAAAGTCTTACGCCCGGAGTCTTACGTATCCGGCGGCCTCCGAATCTTAGAAATGCAAGCGTCAATGCTTCATTCAAGAGACCATTTTAATGATATTTATTTTTCTCGTGCAAAGGCAATCATTTGTGACGTTAAACGTATTGGGTTACGAAGCTTTCAAGAATTACGTATCAAAGGATTAGAACGAGTCACGTTCAAATATAGAAACCTATTTTAATGGTAGTCTAGATCCTATAAAACAATCTTAGGAAAAAACATTTGCAAGTCAAGTCAATTTAAATTTGTCGTTTAAAACTTCACATACTGGGATTTTTGTTATTTGAAAAAACCTCAAACCCAAGGGGTGTTTTTTACATTATGTTTAACAGCGTAGTTATATCCCTCAAGTGTCTCTGAGACTGACAGGGTTAACAGTTTAAGTCCCGAAGTTGATCAACACTGATTTTCTCTTAGCAATATCCATACGTAATCAAGAAAAAAGGTTATGAGAATTGAATAAATGATCGACTTAAGATAACTCCTTTGGTCATTTAAACATATTCTCTTAACCATGTCTTTGAAATCTGTGGAAACCTGAGTCTACCGAATTTGTTCTTAAAGGTTAAAATGTGCATATTTTTCAACTAATATCCGGACTACTAGACTTATGAAAAATTGCCAAACCCAGTGTCGGAAATGAAATCCCAAGAAAAATTCTATAACATACCAAACAGCAAACTACTGCTAAGAAGGTTTCTTTTGAATGGTAACATCACTGAGTGAAAATAACAGACTAACTATTGCGTGTCACAATTATTGACTCTGAAGATAAGATTCGAACCTCTCGACTTTTCTGCTACCTTCTCTTTTCTAACTGACTTTTTTTTTTTTAAATTCCTGAAGAATAGTTCATGATCACAACTATTCTATTCTTAATGTATCATACTGGTTTTTTTTTTCTCTTTTTTGGCCTCAAGTCATGCGATCCATGATAAAGATATCTCAACCCCATTTTTTTTCACGGGACTATTGTGTATGAAACTGTTAATACCCACGATCAAAGGCCTTTTGTGTTCTTACATTCACCGCCTTTTTCGACAAACACCCAGCCCAAGAAGCATAAATAAATGAAGCAGTGAAAAAGGTTTCCTCAGCCTGCTTGAGAGCCAGCGTTTTCCGATCGAGTTATCCTGCGTATCTCTCTTGTTCCAACCCGTTCTCGACGAACTCTCACGGAAAAGCTTGCTACAAGGCTATCACTGAAAAGTGTCTTTCACGAATAAGTTGTAACAAGCTTACATCCTTCCCTTAGGGGTGATGGATACTACTAGATTCATGAGATACTACTAGATTCACTACACGTATTCACGTGCCGAATTCTAGCGCGTTTTGAAAATAACATGAAAAAAAAATATAGTCAGATATAAAAGGTCTTAGCGATGACGCCGGTTACTGAAGAGGAGCTTATCAAAAGGAGTAAAGATTGTTTTGGGGGCCACAGGAGCTTTGCTAACGCAAAGGCTGGGCCATGAAATGCAAATGAAAAGAACCACGGAAGGCCGAAGATAGATAGATTCACCTGTGCTCACTAGAGGAAAGAAGAGAAAATCATGAATTTGCTAGCAATCCTGTTCGTAAAGTGTTGTGGGCATCACAGTCCTTAAGTTTGTTCCAAAATTTCTAGTCATATTTGATATATGTGTGCCTTTCTATTTTTTCATTTCATTTAATTTATGTTCCGAATCTTGTTTAATCGCTTTCTATCGTCCCGACGAACCCTTGATTTTTCTTCTTGGCCAATGGACGTGTCGACTCCTCCACATTGGCCAATTTACAGTCAAAACCGACACTGGGGAGGGGGGCGGGGGGCTATAGAAAGTGTCCAAAATAATTGAGCGTAAAGCGGGTTGAATTTAGAGGACATGTACTGAGGGCTTTCTTTCCCCAGGGACAAAGTAAACTATCTGTAATAATGAGGTGTCCGTATTAAGCAGGTATCTGTAAAGCGGGCTTTGACTGTACTACTATATACCCCCGGAGGGGGGGGGGTACTTCAGGAATTTCTGGGCGGGGATGTGCCGCTGGGACCCTGGAACCCTTAACCTATACCAGAGCTAGTTCAGCTGAATTTTGCTACCCTATACTAGAGTAAACTCCCCAAACCCTCCCTGAGGTCACTAGCACAGTAGTCTAGCCAAAACAAAACCTTATACCACAATCCCTAGTTTCGATAAAATCTGCAACCAACTGATCAGTTTCCTGAAAAATGATACCCTATTCTAGACCCAAACACTCTGATTGATATACCCTATCCTAGAGTAAACTGCTTGAAAACCACACTCTTCACATCGGCACATACCTATAATAGCCCATATATGGCAGTACCCCCCTCCCCCCCCCCCCCCCCCCCCGCCGTATATACCCCTTTCGACGTTTTAAAGTTTCTGCCGGAAAGTCAAGCTAGTGGGGTTGATTTCCGTCATTTCCAGTTCATTTGGAACCACGTTATGTCTTTGCGTGATATACTATCACCTCATTTTCACGAATCGTCCAAAGATCAATCATCATATATAAAAAGCCTGACAGCTGGGAAAAAATGAATAGCTTTTTTAGGTGCAGAAGTGACGTCATTTCGCAGACAATATTCTTTACGCACGCACACACACGCAAGAAACACGACAAGATCAGACAAAAGTTATTTGTTTTCCAACATTTATTTCAAAGATGAGGGGCATTGTGACGTTTCTCTGCAAACGTTTGGACTGCGCTGCAAGTGTACTTTTAGACACTGCAACGTATGTAAACAATTCTTTTACAAAATTTTTGACAGTTTAACGCTTTAACTCCCAAGAGAGTAATCTACTTTCTGGCTGAGTGATACACGTTATTGTACATTAGTTAAGAGACTTTGAGTTTATGTAAAAAGCGCATCCTCTGGCCACTGCATCTGCCTATTCCCATCACTTTTCTGTTGGATAAGATATTGCATATTACAAGGAGACCATGCACTGACTGCTTCTGAAATGGTTCAGTTTCTTGGGCCCTTCCTGTTACAAGGATCATTTTCTTGAAAAGGTGTTATCGTCGGAAATTTCGGTCCAAACTTAAATGGAACGATTCGGCCTAGGTGGAAATTTTCAGGTCAAAGTGGTCCCCTTTGACCGGTCGGTCCAGTCCTACCGAAAACTGCCGTCCCATTTTCAAAAAAATTTTGTTCCAGTCCCGCTCCAGCTCGTCACTACATATAGTAGTCAAAATGGCGGATGGTTCAGATGGAAGTGCTTACTAGTGCAATAGACGCAACACCTAAACTTTCTCCTTATGCACAGTTGCACACAAGGCTCAGGTACAGTAGTGCATCTTAATTTGTTTTTTCTTCTGGTGTTCATGAGTTTTCAAAGACAAATATATTACTGGCTTCTCCGATTTAGCAGTCTGTGACCCTATCCCTTACGTCAATACCAACAATCAATTCGGTCGGAGTTTTGGTTCCGACGCGTTCCACTTTCCCTTGGTTAGTCCGAGTGGTCTCTGACCTGTTGGTCCGGTATAATGGAGAGCACCCAGGTTATACTTTTTGAAGCTCGATCGAGAATTTTTCTGCCTATTGCCCAGTCTTGCGCGGCTCTATTCTGCTGCTGCCTCGCAATCCTCGCGTCTTCGGTCGGATGGCTCGTTGGCGTCCACACTACAGCGTTTTCATTTGAAAACGTACACATTTTCGATGCCCCAGCTTAGGCCTTACATCCACACTCATACGAGGATACGCTAAGTGTTTTCCTTGAAAACGCATATTACATATCCTATCAGTGTGGACCGTCCGATCTAGCCTGTTCACAGTCTTCAAAGTCCGCGGAGATTTATTGACCGTCAGCGCAAGGGGGTAGGTGTGGGGGAAGAGCTTGCCGGTGTTTTTGAAAAGAACGAAAAGAAAAATAAAACAACGTCTATTTACAGGCTTTACAGGCTACGACCGATCCAAAACGGTCGAAAACGCATCAAAATCAAAACGATGACTGAAATATGTCAAATATCGCAGGCGCGTGTGTTTGTAGCCATGCGCATAGAGTTCAACTTACGTCGCAACGTGCAATTCTACCGTTTTCGAACGTTTTACTGTGGACAGTCTAAAACGCATCAAAACGTTAGTGTGGACGCAAATCGATAGAGGTTTTTTCAATGACAACGAAAACGCATACTTTTGAAAACGCATTAGTGTTGGCAAGGCCTAAGTCTTGTTACAAAAAGTTATTCGATTTTTTAGCTTTCACCAAACCGGTCCCCAAGGCTTGTCCCTACAGATCTCCTCTGAATCTTGTAAAAGCATGAAACAAACAAGGGTATGATCAGATGTTTAGCTAGTCGTATATGTCATGCGACATTTATTAAAGACCAAGGTCATATTTTGCAACTTCTCAAAGTTAGCACTTATTCATTAATTACGTAGTTAAAAAAGCATTGAAGAATGACATTGAAGACCCAACCTGAACGTTTTTAGATACTTTTCAAGTCACAACCTAGTCAAGAAAAATTCCATCATGTTCATTCTTTTCTGTTCCTTTTTATTTTCAAAGTTAAATGTTGTTTGATTGTAACTTTTCAGTCAGTAGACATTGCATGTGACGTTACGTTAGAACTTATTTTTTAAAAAAAACATAGATCGGTTAATTACTTAATGATAAAGTCCTGTCAATGTATTGTGCCGGAAAAAAGGGAAGAACCAGCAAAATTAGGACATCATGATTCAATTCCAAGTGTGAAAACAAACGCCGAATTGTTTTTGCACTGTTCATGAGTTAAATAGACTTTTCAGTCTCAAAATATGTCTCAGTATGAATCGACAAAAATGTAGCAGTGATCGACGTATGTGGCTGACGTGTATAGGCAAGCCGCTCATCAGCTTTGGCCCCTGATGAACTAACCCTGAATTAGGTTAGGAATGTCTTTGCCCCAACCACGCTAATAGAACGTGCATCGTACGTGTGGTAGACGCCTTTTTTAGCATCCTGGGAGCAAGGTTGGGTAAGAGACTTCTTTTTCTGTCCACTTAAAACGTCATTTTTCTTTCTTTCGTCGTTGAATACAAGTGTATGCAAACAAGGTCTACACAAACTAAACGAACACAAAGTGACGTCCTTTAACAATGACCGAGGGAACAAACTCATAGCGATCACACTCATACATCTGTCCGCAAAAATTGACCACTGATCAGCTGATCCCTTCTCATTGCTGACAGTTAGATTGATTCTCCCTGGAAACAAGCCCGACGGATTTTTATTATCTAAAGGCAAAACACTTGAACCATATAGGATGAAAAGACGAGATGAAATTTAATCTATCGACAAATATTTTAATATAACCTCTTTCTGCAAGTTTTTGTCTATAGTATTCCTCCACCAATCACATCTTATTTTTTTAAAATACTGTAACCGTTTTTCTATTCTCACTGAGCTTTTCTAGCCCCTGATAGAGACTAGTTTTGTCTAGTCGAAATATTGGGCAAATAAATTTGTAACCTTTAGCTGTCGGATCAGCCTTGCCTTCAATTTTCAGTGTTATTTTGTACTACTGATCCTGATCTTCGACAAGATCCGGCTTTCCCTAGTTGCTGATTGTCCAAGTGGTCCTTGCAAGAATTGTCCGGAGTAAAGGACCTGACAAAGTTGCTGTTTTAAATAAACAGCTTTTCGCTAGTGCGGATCGGCCCTTAGATGGAAATGGTTGCTTGCGCGCTTTTCTGGATTTAAAACTAACAATAATAGAATCCTCGCCTTGTCTCCTTATGTCATTTGAGGCCTTCTCGTCACGCAACGCTCTTCTTGCGTGACAAAAAAACGGCTTCGTGTAGCCTCCCTGGCAAGCGTAAGGGAAGGTTTCATTTTACTTTTTTAGCCTCCGTTAAAGACGAATTATATCTGCCCGAAATATCGGGCAGATAGAATTCACCATCTTATTTTTGTTTGCTTTCTTCCTTTTTTCTATCTCTTTTCTTGCCGTAAGGATCAGTTTACTTACTGTTTTAATTTTAAAATTTAATATTGAAAATTTTACTGATCCAGGTCTACTTAAGGGGTACTTAAGATCCACAATACTCGTCGCAAATCGTTGAAACAGGAGCCATTTGTCTTGAATTTTCTCCAAATTTCTTACATTCACTCCTGACACCCTCGTTCTGATCCGTTCTCACTCAAATGTGCCCCTCTCCTTCCCCAATGTTGAGCCTCGCGTATTTTGGAGCACTGAGACTACAAAACCCAAATCAACATTGGGGAAGAGGAAAATCACACAAGTGTTTCAAGATTTGTGACGAGTATTGCAGCTGACCCTCACGGGTTTGTCGTTGTGGTTTGTGTCTTAACAAGTGTAGGGGAAGAGAATACTGCGCGCGAGAGACAACGAGTTCCCTTCCCTCCTTCCTCGCGAGCCCTTCCCGCTTCCCATGTACCTCAAATCCCCTTTCCCTTCCCTCTCAAACGCCTGCCACCCAGGCTAGCTGCGTGTGACTCGGTGAAATTTATCTAAAAACGGCTACAAATTTGGCCACTTGTGTGCTATACATAAGACGTACTGCTCTGTCATGAACTGACCCAGTTCTTGCCCAGTTCTGACCCAGTTCTTGTTTGAGTTCAGATCCTTTTGCATAGCAGATATTATATTCCCATTGGCTTTCTTCTGGCAACACAATGACATCCCATAAACATTTCTGGGGTTAACAGCTTTAATGTCGAATACGGTGTATGTTGAGAGCTCTGTCGTATAATCATGATCATTCTTATTTTGGAATAGGAGTGGCCTGATTGGTCAGTTGGCGTCGTCGAAAATCCATGCTCTTGCGCAATATATGTCGTAATTTTACTTTTTAGCGTTACTAGCGTTGGGTTCATAAAAGCGTTCAAAATTTGTGTAGTGTATGCAACGTGTAGATGGCGTTTAGTGTTTCTCTTGTTTCTGCGCTTTTTCGCCGCCATAAACCCCTTCTTACAACCAACGTAAGCACTGCAAATGAGATAAGGAATAAATCGTGCGATATGAGGGGGTCTTGATCTTCAAACTAAAGAAAAATAATTTGATATTTTTCTCGCAGGTTGTTTCACGGGTGCGTTCTTTATCACTGGGATCTTTGAAATCCTCAGATGTAAGCTTCCTCTTTGGTGTTTTTTCTTTTCCTGTTTCTTGATTGTGTTAAGCCTGCGCTTATGTTTCGGTGGCTAACTCGTTTGTATTTTTTGTGACATTTTTAGGTGGTTAATCCAGAGACTCAGGTAAGTATGCGTTTTAATTAGCTCATTTAATCTTATACCATTACAAACTTTCAAGATTGCTTTTACATGGACTGATATTTAGTCACAGTGAGTCTGGGTTCGCCCATTAGTCACAGATTCCTGATTTGCCTTAAAACTTGGCTCGTTTCCGGGATTATCCATGTTCATTGAACTCCTCTCGCGAGTAATTGTTGAATTGCAAAACAGTCAGTCAGAAGTGTATTCGTATAAACTTATACATGTATTTCTTGTGCTAAAGCAGTCATGTGTGACGCTTGACATATTGGTTTACGAACGTTTTAAAGAAAATAAAATCGAGTCACGTTCAAATATAGAAACTCCGTGTGCAATGAAGAATCGACTTTGACATCGTGGTGTGACAGTGAGTAACAGCTGATGATCGCGCGTCCTTCGCAAGAATTAACTGAAGCATTATAAGCTTTACGTCTCTTCCAGCGTTTCGTTATATGTTAATTTTCCGTGAAAAACAATCGTCATGCAAGAGATCTCGCAAATGAATTACGAAATATTACAGTTTCATGAGGGCTTTGCAGAGTTTTTCACTTCATGATTCTCAGGCGTAATTTCCTTTTTTAAAAGTTAATGGTTGGGTGCGCATTAATAAATAATTTCACCGTTTTAATACTCCAATCAGATTTCCAAAACACTGAAACTTGGCTTTTTTACTCTGTTTCTTGATGGTGTTGTACTCCATCCAGAAAATTTCTTACTCTCTCATGGAGGAGAGTTTATTGATTTGAGCCAACCACGTCTCTTTGCCTTTAATTTATACCCTTTGCCTCCTCAAAATGTGTACTGACCCTCCTTTGAGTGTTTTTGGATAATTTATGGAACCACACGTCATTTTGTAGGTCGCTGAGCAGAAGGCACGGAATGAAGATGCAGGTCAATTCACTGAGCTAGTGAGAGACTTCCTAAACCCAAAAGACTTCTACAATGCCTTGTGTATGCATGGCATGGATTATTTTTGTGGGGTCCCTGACTCCCTGCTTAAAGACTTTTGTGCCTATGTGACAGCTGTCACTCCAAAGTCACGTCATGTCATAACAAGTAACGAAGGACAGGCAGTTGCTCTGGCCGCTGGTTATCACATGGCAACTGGAAAAGCAGGGGTGGTTTATCTTCAGGTAGTAGTGATCAGCTATTTCTTTCTTGCTCTTTGTTTCCTTATAGATACATATGGACATAAGATAACTCAAGAATATTCTATCTTATTATTTAAAGTACATGTAGAACTTGGATTACAATGATACAATTTCCTATGATATTGTGGGGGTGTTAGAGCACCTCGCTTGCTAGGTTTAGAGGTACTAGGTATCTGAGTTTGCATCTTGGTATTCTTTATTCTTCACAGCAGCTCATATGTTTTCTTCTACTGCATCACTTGTAGCCAAATTCATTGTATCGCGCTGTGTGTTTGCAAATTTGGAATGGGTTTTTCTGTTCTGTCAATCATTTGAGTGGGGGTGGAGTTAATACAAATCACAATGCAACACAACTCACCCAGCTTTGCCCGCAAAAACAAAATTAAGAATGACCCTAAACTGCTCAAGAAAAGCGAAGGAAATCGTGATGATGAGTGGAATTTTTGTTGAGAGCAGGAGGCAGACATTGCTTTATTGACTTGCAAGAGACAAGAATAAGAAAGATCATAAAAAGCTTAGAAGAAAACTAGTCGATCATTGCCTGAAACGGGGCAATCACAAGCAACGAACCGTGAAACACAGAAACAAACCAAGTGGATCGAAATGCACCAATCTCAAGTAAACATGTGTTTCCTAAGAGGTCCACTAAGATGATTGACGGAACAGAAAAACCCAAATCTCCTTCGAAGTTTGAAAAACGCGCAGCGTGATACAACGAATTTGGCTATAACAACCTCTACTTAACATAATTACAACATCCCAACTGCACACCACTACCAAAAAAACTGCGCCAGATGTAGTGAATGTAGTGATGTAATGTGTGAATGTAGGTACGACTTTGGGCTTGCTGACCAGGAGAGTTACAAACTTGCTTCCTTAAGTGACTTAAACTAATTTCCTGTTGATGACCAAAATGAAATAAACAAACTTATAAGCTTAATAATGTCAAGTACAAGAAAAACAATGGAAACTTGATAGCTAAACTAACAAGGCTTTACCTTAAACCAAAACAGGAACTCTGTGATCTGATGTAGGTAACAATTAAGGTCAGTGATCATCCCAAAATGTGCCCCTTCAGGGACTGACACTCAAATGTAATAAATGAGACGTGTTAAAAAAACTAGTTAAAAAAGGTCACAAAATTAAAAAACTTGTTCATTCAAACACCAATTAACCTTGATCTTCAAAGCTAATAACAACAAAACTCTAAGCCCATGTGAAACTTCAAGTATAAACATGAAATAAACCAAAAACAACCTATAAAATACTTCACAACAATATGATACATATCGTAATATAAGGGCCACAAAATAATTCGCAATAAAAATTATTATATTTATAACTGTGTTTGACAAGACTGCACTGTGTTTAAAGCTGGGGAGACTTCATGTTTTGCTTGTCAGGCACACAAGACTTTACTAGTTACTGGCCTGGTTCAGATGCCAAACTTTTCATGAGCCGAACCTTATAATTCCAATTAAGGCTGAATTTATGATTCAGATGCCGATCTTAATTGCAGAAAAAAATGCTCGTTTTGGTCAAACTTCTTACAAAATACTTTATATTTGGGTACATGACAAATTCGCCATGTGAATCAACGCTGTTTCAATTAGTCAATCCGAAGTCAAAATTCCTGACTGGGCTAGGCAGGAAGAATGGCTTAGCTGTTCCAAGTAAAAATTAGGCGCTCCTAATTGTTTCAGACATCAAACTTTTCATGTACTTAATTCAATGTATTAGATTTGGCTCATGAAAAGTTCAGAGTCTGAACCGGGCGATAGTAACAAATAAGTACCAAGGAAATTAATTTTTGTTCCCCATCTTGTCTGCCACATTGAGTAAGATGGGAACAATCCGAAGCAAGGGTGGCTTACTTTTTTTCATTTGTTTCCATTGTAAATTATATGTGGGATTTGGTTAAGAAATATTTTATGAAGTGATTTCTTAAAATTTGTTGTGGTAACATAATTTATTGTATCAGATTATTGCATCATCTTAAGTCAAATATCAAAACGGATATTCACATCATGGGAAGAAACATCACAGTTACCAGTTTGAACATTGCTAGTATCTGTAGGTGCACCAGAAAAAGGGTGGAATATTTTTGTCTCTCTGCATGGAAGCAATGATTAAAGAGTTTTAACTAATAACTGCAGCATACTATTAGATGTAAGAGTAGAGGAAATAAGAAAAATAGTTTTTTGGAAGAAGGGTGATAACTGTCAAGGAATGGAGTGGTTTTAGGGGTGTGGTTGCTTTTTTTCAGTAAATAGGTTACAAGTAATGGCCATATGTACATTTATTTATGTATAATGTACAGGCCACTCTTAGCATGTAAGTGTCATTTTATAGCAGTTTTATTTTTTTATGTCATAATTATGCTAGTTACTTAGCACAGGGTTGTCACTAAGATTTCAAGTTGCCGGGTAAATACAACAAGTCGGCAGGGAATCAAACAGCTAGGGATTTCTTTTGGTTCTATTTTTCTTCTATTTTCCAATAAAAGTAGCCGGGGGCCACTCTCTTAGTAGCAGGGGAAAATCCCCGGCCCTCGGCTCTTAATGACAACCCTGTTAGCACTGTCCTATTATAACCTAACTTTTTTCTTTCCACTAGAATTCTGGACTAGGAAACATAGTCAATCCTCTGATGTCCCTAGCTGTGCCAAATGTGTACAGCATCCCCATGCTGTTGTTAGTAGGGTGGAGAGGAGAGCCTGGAAAAAGAGATGAACCACAGCACATGATACAAGGGCAAGCTACACCTGGCATACTTGGTACACTAACTTCTCTTTATCCATGTACATGTATCCCTACAAAATTACTGTATTCTGTCAAAGTTTGAGAGTTATTATACAAGGCTGTTTGAATTTGGAGCACTTATATTTAGAGAGGCTCGTCTTCAGAATTTTGAGACCTTTCTAATGTTATGACTCTCCTCACTTTCAAGATTAGCAGCTTTAAGAGGCCACTAGTGTCAGGTTTATTTAAATTGTTAGGGTAAAAAAAACTTGATGTCAACTTCACAGGCAAAAAACTGAAAATTAATGCTGGTAGCCTTTTACAATCCACAGTATTTTAGTTATGTGCTAGTGACATGGTTTAACTGGTGTACAGACTCCAAAAATACTGAACACAGTAAATTGTTCACTGAAAACAAATTACAGTTTTCTCATATTTTTTTACACTACACCTGAGTCTTTTACCATCTTTCCCAAGGGTAATACTTTCCCAGAGTTGCTAAGTGAGAAATTAGTTGAAAATTGATGCATTATAGTAACTTTTTAGTAAGGGCAGATGTGTAGATGATACCCTTTTAATTTACATGCATGAGAACTCAATTTGAACAGCTTGGGAGATACTTTTCCAGAAGCTGTTATTACCATGGTACCCCTACTATTCTTACTATAATTAATGTGACAGTGTTTGTAAAACTGAACAAACTGTTGAGACCTTTTCACTTTTGATGTTTCTTTTTGTGATTTTTTTTTTTCAGCATCGTGTGGCATTCCTTTCCAAGTATTACCTGATTACCAGGAAGGTGCTGAACAGGTAAGAAATTGAAATAAAAATAATTTATGTGAAGAGTATGCAACAGCAAAACAAAAAACAAAAAAAAGCTACACATACTTCCATTAAAAAGGGGCTTTTAAGGGGTCTGTTACTGGTGTTCTGAAGTGATATCTGCCAAACATGATCATGAGTTTTGTTAGTGATATTCTTGCATCATAATGAAATGCAAGGATCAGGAGAATATGTATACTGGGGTGGCCAGAGAGATCCTTTAATTTCTTTACTGTTAACCATTTCTCCACATCAGCATTATAGGATTTAATGTAAGGTTTGGGAAAAGGGTTCTTTGATGCCCTACCTCTTTTAACCTTATTTACTCAAACTGCATGGTAAAATTTGTTTATTGTACTCAGTTATTTTACATAGGTAAACTTTGACTTAAAATGTAAGAATGAAAACTGTTGATTGCCATGATGTTTGCTGACTGACACATTATTTGACATTTTTTCAGGCTTTGTATGTTGCCAGAAAACATATGGAAACATCTAAGGGGCCATACTGTCTTCTAGTGCGGAGGCAAAACTTCTTACCATACAAGCTTGAAAAAGAGCCAGATCTGTTAGTACTTTAACTTTCAATTTTTTTAAAGTATGATAATTGTTATTGGAACCTACAGAACAGGAAGTTACAAATTTAAATCACCATGTGACACAAAGTTTTATTATTTGGCTTTTTTGCAATTTTGTCTTGCTTTTCCATTTTTTTGTGCTTGTGTAATTTTTTTGTTTCTAGTTTTTGAATTTACATATTTTTATGGTCAACAAAAAGGTGTGCCGGCTTAAAAAAAATTCCTACCCAATTTTTCCCACAAAAAATGTTCTCCTCTGAAGTTAAGTTTAATAAACTAAAAACACAACCGTCTGAAAATTGCCAAAAGAAATCTCCAGCAACAAAAACTGCATAAAAACTACCACCTTTTGGTCATCCAAATGACAGTTCCCCTATTGTTTTCACCTCGATTAAGCAGCCATCACGCATTTGATTCATTAATTTCTTGGCTTTATTTTAAAAATATGGTGAAAGAAAAATAGCAGTCCAAAAGAAGGTGACAAGGGGGTGGCTAGTTATTAATGAAGGTTCAACTACAGCTTCCATATAGTACAAAAAACATTGATCCACAAAATTAAACTCCCCAAAATATCTCCTGCTGCATAATATGTTACAGTTAAACCTCTCATTCGGCAACCTCTCTTCAGAAACTATTATTTGTCCTAACAGTCAATCTAGGTACATTTACTCTAAGTTATTTAGTAAGCTCTTCACAACAGCATCCTGTCATCAAATGTAGTGTGGGGACTAAAGCACATGTCAAAGGCTGAAATTTTCCTTTCTACAACAGCCATTTAAAGGCCAACTATTGAACACTTGTATGTTGTAGGTCAAAATGAAATTTAACTTAAAATGGTTTCAGCCTGGCTGATTCACAAATCATCCTTTTTCTCTTAGCCCTAATAATTCATGATCATGACTATAATCAACATTAGATTCAACATTCTGAGGTTGAAACAATTTTGATGTGAAGTTCAGTTTGACCTATATATATACAAACCCTTTTTTGGCATTCTACTGGTAAAAATTTGTAAGAAAAGCTTTATTACAAAAGTTTTAATTTTAAGAGAAATCAGAAGTCAGAAGTTTACTCTCTCCTATTGAGTGTATTCAATTTGTGATCATTTTTGTTTTTCTCTTGGTTAGTTACCCATTGAACAGGGAAGGAGCCTTGCAAGTCATTGTGGATTCCCTAAAAGACCGTGATGTGGTCGTTGGTACAACTGGTATGCTGTCGCGGGAGCTCTTTGAATACAGGGTTGCCAAGGGTCATGGCCATGAGAAGGATTTTTTGACTGTCGGATCTATGGGTCATGCGTCAGCTATTGCATTGGGTATTGCCCAGTTTAAACCCAAAAGACAGGTATCATGATTATTTTCACTTTTCACTTTTGCTAAGTTACCGGTAAAGGTAATACATGTACCTGCTTTCTGCCATTCATTATCTATTTCAAAGCATTTGTTGAAAAAAGCTTTGGACTTTCATCTCATCTGATATCATGCATTTGGACCTTCTATCACATATAATCTTATCGTGTGCATTTCAACCTTCTATCATGTGAAAGTTACATTAGTAAAGGACAGCATTATTGCAGCAACAGAGTTTTCATGGTTTTTGAAAAAAAAAACTTTAATTTTCAGCTTGTCCTTCGGAAACATAAGAAGGCCTGAAAGTTACTTGCTTGAAAGTTATTGGAGAGGAATTTTTTGAGCACTGGTTTTGACCTCTCATCTCACTCTCACTCCCCAACCTTTGGTTATTGGTACATGTAGTTGATGCTAAATAAATAGCAGGAACATGTTATTTGAGAGGTCTAAATTGTTACTGTTGTTTTTTTATTGGTAAGGTATTTTGCATTGATGGTGATGGTGCTGTGATCATGCACATGGGTGCCCTTGCCACTATTGGACAAAGTGAAGTACCAAACTTCAAACACATTTTAATCAACAATGGCTGCCATGATTCAGTAGGAGGACAACCCACAGTTGGTTTTAGTCAAACTTTTGATTTTCTGGAAATCGGCAGAGCATGTGGATATAGATCAGTAAGTCTGAGGACGCAGTGTACAAAATGTTATTATTTTTTAATTTTTAAGTTGAGTTATTTCTTCTACCAGTTTTATCAAATCACACGGACTTGACTGATCAGGGAATTAACAGGACAGTGCAAAAGAACTAACTTTATACCTAATGATAATGGTAACATGATATTCCTGTTAGGCTCAGCATGCAAAGAAAGTAGTGTCCAATAGCCTCGGGCAGTGGATTTTGCTATCAGGCTAGTAAATACTGTTTTTAACTTGCCCGATGAGCCAGTGATATTGTTTGAGGAATTCAACTAAGAGAAGTCTGAACTGAAATCAATTCTGCTGGTCAAGAAGTTTTTAGGGCTAATTGAAATATAATGATGTCTGGGCTAGGAAATATAAATGCTAGCTTCAGCTTGCCCAAATGGTTTTTGCAAGTAGTAAAAATGATTTTCTTTGCATCACCCTGAGGCTGTTAACAGAAGTAAAACACCCACAAAATATGGATGCAGAGTGCAGAAGTGATGATTTCACAAAAACCAAATTAATGTAAATAATGATGGGATTATGGCTAGGATTGTCAAAGAAAGAACATGATGATGATTACCCACTTGCCATAAAATCACTGGGTTATTGTAAAAAATGGTGCTGAGGTATAAGGGGTAGGGATGTTATGCTTTGATGAGTCCTCCCCAATACAAATTCTTTTAAAATTAGCTTGGATTGCCAGGCATACAATCTAGGTCAAATTTAGAAGGACTTCTATGTTGGCATTAGAGGCTGAATAACGTCGCTTCCATCTCACCACCAATTTGCACAATGCTTATATTGTATTTTTGGCAAGTGAACACTTTTCTTCCTGTTCTTTCTGGCAATACCAATCAATCTCACAATTTCCCAAATTCAAATTTTTTGGATGTTACATCCCTTCTTTACTCTCACTTGCGTGTCCCTTTGTTTACTTTTGAAGCTTAGGTATTAAAATATTAAATTAAATGTTATTGTTAAATGGTCTCCTCTGAAATTATGCACATGTGTATGTAAAACTGATAAGATGGTTCATTGATATCTGTTTCTTTGTTCAGGTATTAGCCGCTGAACAACCAGAGGAGATAACTGAAGCTATTGAACTCATGAGAAGTCTGGAGGGTCCAGTCCTCCTGGAGATCAAGACAAACAAGGGTGGAAGAAAAGACCTGGGGCGACCAACAAGATCTCCAATCCAAAATAAGAAGGACTTCATGCACTTTCTAGCTATTGACCACTAATTTCAATTACACTTTATGGTAGATTAAGTATTTTTCCATCAGGTTTATCAATGACTTGGGTTTTGCCATCTACAACACCAAGAATTGCAAAATATCAGGTATTTACATGCCTCTCACTAAGCAAGTTCAAGATTTGAACTAGGAGTAATGGACCAAGTTTTCCCTCTGTCTCTTGGCCCAGTTGTTTGGGTCATAAATCCAGAGGAAGAAATTGCGTTCCATAACCTAAGATTAGTAAGATATTTATTGTATCTCTGAGTATGGTCATTAGGCGAGAAAGAATGCTTTCGACTTTTCAGGAGAAAAAAGCCCTTGGAATGATCAATCAAGGTGTGCAGTGCAACTGAGGGGTATAATTTTACTTCCAGATTATGGCAACACAGTCATGCATGTCTGTTTGCACACATCATGTGCATACCTTTAACACATCATCAATGGCTGAAGGCTGGTTTCTATAAGGTTGCAGCAACCACTAAAATAATTCGACAATTGTAGCAACAGTAGCAAGCTTAGGGCTTGAAAAAATCTTGAATTACAGTATTTTCTTTGGCGAGCAGAAAAAAGTGTGCTGTATGTTCAGTTTAGACCTGTTGCTTTTTTTAATTATTTTCTTGCTTCCTTTGTTGTTGTCTTGGTTGCTGGAGCTTGGCAGTAGCAGTATGCCGCAAGTCAATTCTTGATATGTGACGATTTTGTTGAAAAACTAATGAAAAAGGCCCAACAGAAACTACATCCTCAAGGTACCCATAAGGAGGCTCTGTAATGGCTGCAATGATTATTGCAAAGATAGCTGACTTCCAGTGATCAAAGTGATCATCATAATGAAACCAGGCTTCGTAGTTGACTCAATCATTACTAAATCGCATGCATTGTACTATAATTGTAATCAGCCTTAGTTCTTTATAATTTTTGGTTAAATATCTAAAAAAATACAGTAACTTTGTGATGATGATTTTGGGTTCAGAAGGGGTTTATAGGCTATTTGCACAATGGTGTCATGTCACCACCATGACCAGAATTTATCTGGTATTTCCTTTTGTAGTTAAAGTAGTTTTAGTAATCTCAGCAAGGTTTGATTAACACAAGCCCTAATTTGCACAAGACAGAGAAACCCTAAATGAATTCTGGTAGTAGTAGTAGCCTGATTTCATCATCCAAATGGCCTATTGCTTGTCAATCATGTAAATGTAGTGAAATTGCTCCAAGCCTAACACCTCATCCCTAACTTCAGTTGTCTGCATGACTCTCGAGCACCAACTATTTGCTGATGTGCAACTTTGAGAAAGGTGTCCTACAAGGGCTTTGAGAGAGTTGACTGCAGATAGGTGATAGGTTTTCAAAATTTAATTTCTCCTTGTGTATTTTTATAGAAAAAGTAATGAAATGTATTTCAAGGTTACTTGATGCTGTGTGATCACATCTTTACACCCTTGTTAATGATTAAGTGGTGATGTTGCTAGGAGACAGTGATCACACATCTTGTTTGTTCTAACCTTGGTACCAGGCCTTCATCCACTTTTGGAATGAAGCCATAAGAAACCCCTTGGTAATAAGGGTAAAATTTAAGTAGTTAAGATTCAAGCTACGGCTAAACGTTAAAATATGTTCGCCCAATATCATTTGGAAAGAGTATGTTGGCCCGTTCAGCAGCCTCTTTAAATTTTGCATATTTGCAATGTTTGATCTGTAGCTAAAAACATTTTCATCCAACGTCTTTGTCACGAACAAATATTCGAGCGTTCACCCAATAAAGCAACCAAGGTTAAAAAGAGGCCGGGGGACTCCGGTCCCATAAGAATGTGACAATGTCAGTGGGCTCACTTTCTCCGATGTACGGTCAAACCGGCTTTGTTTGTTCATGTACCCCCCCCCCCCCCCCCCCCGCCCCGTCTTTCTGCCTCGCCACATTACGTGTACGTGACAAACATGATGTTGCCCGATGATGTTTAGCCGAGGCTTGGGATACAAAATAATCAGAGCAGTGATCTTATTTTTTATTCGAGATATACCCCCTGATAATAAATAACTATTCAAATTATTAATATCCTAGAAAAGTTAATAATTTATAAGCGTACGATATTTAAGAGGAAAAGTATGCTCTAGAGCTTATTCTTACTTACAAGGTAATAGAATTAAAGTACAAAACGACTGGAATTAAACCTTGCCCAAATTGCGCACATACTGTGCTCCCTTACCTTTCCAAGATATCTTCAAATTTTATCGGGTAACTTGCGTGCTCTGTCCTGTTGGGTATAAGCCTGTGGACATTAAGACAGTGTCTCTGTAAGAGCGGTCCGGTCGATTTTCCTTGAGACACAGATTTACCTCATTTCTTGTGTGTTGTAAGACATTCATGTACCTATACTAAAACCACAATCCGTTTGATCGGATCTCTTTATTTTTCAGAGTTTTACGGAAATTAAATTTCACTCGAGCGAAGGCCTGTCGTGACACTTTTCAAGACTTTAATTTGAGACAACTTTGGAGGACAATTTACAAAAAAGTACGGGACTCAGCAAAAATTAAATACCACAGACATGTATAATAACTCTATCTTATCCATCGAGGCGACTTTCGTGAACATCACGTTTCAATCAAGCAAACAGGAAGACTTGAACGACACCTTATCGGTTCACTTAAGTCACACACGCGAAAACCGATCATATTCAAGGTACATTTTTGAAAAAGTGAGGCGTTCTTAACTAATCCAACTAATATAGCTAGGAAGTAGGTGCCATAGAAAAGGTAACTACAGAAAAAAACTTTGCGGCCCGACCTTTACTAAAACTTTATAACTCCGTGAACTTACCTAATTTTCGGCAATCTCCAAGTTTTGCCGCCATTTTGAGGGACTTGTCAACATGAAGCGTAGCAGACACAAATCGAGCAGGTAGATCTAAAACAGTCAGAAATACATACGAAAGCATTCAAATGAACTTCACTTTCAATTCAAGAGGCAAAATTTGAAATTGTTCGTTAAACCTACCATTCCTACATCCCCATGCGACCATTTCTTCCAACAATTCAAACACTACAACTAGTGACCCCTAGTGTTCGAATTTCCCTTGTCGATTCCACCGTAAAAAATAACCTGTGCCACCCAAGCTTCGACTCGAATGTGAAATACGAATCAAACAACATAACTGCGTCATCTTCGAGGCCATATCACACTGGTATTTTGATTTTCTGATCGACAAGAACGGTGATCAGGAGGTGATCGCCATGTTTACCTCATAAAGGTGACCGCTGACCAGCCGCTGAATGAAAACAGTACGGCGCAGGGTGGTGTGGGTGGCGGACTTATCGTCATAATCTCATAAGATATTCGAATACACGCTAAAAAAGCTTTAGGACTCTCAGTCTAAACAGTGAAGGCATGCTTCGTGGTACAGACAACTTTTTTTTAATTCTCATAACTTTTCCCTTTAAATTAGAACTGGTATTAATTAATAGAGTTATTTAAATATTTTTAACCGAGGTACCCATATGACCTTTTTGCTTGTCCTCAGTGGTATAAAATAAGGTGTCTTTTCTTCCAGAACCTTTTATTTATGCGTTATTGCACGGAATGAACACTATACTTAGAAGGTTTGTTCTAAATCATTTTGCTGTTCCCAAGAATGTATGCAAAATCATAGCTTTATACAAAGCTCACTCTAAAATATGATTTTCCGTAACAGTAACCAATGTCATTTAGGTAAGGTATTAATAAAACTAGCAATGTACAATTTTTAGCTTTTTCCACTTATAAGCCTGATATACAATTGTCAAGTGAACTATGTTAGTTTGAACTCATTCCTTGATTCGATGTGACCTTTTACCACTAAACCCCATTCTTTTCATTTGCAATTTTCCTGTACTTTTTTTTTTCATATGACAACGACAAAGACTTTTATAACTAAACCGATTTTTTGGTGTACCACGCTTATTACATTGTATATTCAAATACATACAAAAGGCCGGCTAAATAAGCTCCTCCTCCTGCTCCTAATTTTTTGGGTTGCCTTCGCCTTATGCCACTGCGCGACTCCCTGTCGGCTAAAAGGCGATTTGAAAGACTGCTATGCAGGACACATTTTCTTTTCCTTCATTTTCATTTACCCTCTATAATTTTTTATAAGTATGTAAAGATATAAAAAAACACAAAGGTTTTTACAAGTAAACTGTTTTTTTTGTACCACTGTTAATATATACATATACTTTGTTCTCGCAAAATGGTGGCTAAGAACGGCTGAATATATATATACCTACTTGGAAATAAAATGATGCTGTTTGGTTTCCCGTTAAAATATTAAGTAAGAGTGACGCGTGTCCGTTCAAATTGTGACAAAACCACCTCACAAAGTCAAAGCAAAAGAGAAAAAAGGGTAATTTTCATAGCCAACTTACAATCTCTCCCTTACAGACAGCTACAAGGGCTATTGGGTCACTGCTTCAGTGGTGTAATTATCCTTCCACTGAGCACTGGAATTCATGGGTCATTTCCTTTATTTTTGACACTAGAACAGCTTGGAAATCTCTAAATTAAAGCTGGGTTGAAAAATCCTCATCCCTTACCCTTTCAGAAGACGACAGTACCAATGTTATCGAGAGACAGGGTAGCGAACCTTTCAGTCGAATTTAAGTGAAGGATGGGCACTTCATAAGCCAAAAGGTGGCGCTGTTCGCTTCTAAGAGAAAGTAAGGCAGTATCTCACCTCCAAGTTTGAAATTGGTGAGCAATCTGGAAGGAAAGAGGATCTGCGACAAGTCTCGCAAGATATGTGGAAAGCGAAGAGGGAAAACAGGGAGGGCCTGTTTTCCCGGGAAGAGTGGCTGACCAAAGCCCAAATACAAGGATTTTTCTTTTGTTTGTCCTTCTCGAGATGGAGACGGGTAGGTTCGTCTCCGAGCACCGCGGTTGACGATAAATCTGACGAGGAATTAATTGACGAGGAAGAAGTGAATCACATGACCACCGTCGAATCAGTTGTAACAGAAATTGGCTTAACGCATCCGATTGTCTATGACATTTATGACTTGTGTGACTACGTCAAGGAGGGGAAATTGAACTATTTTACTGTTTCCATGCTTAAGGAAATCTGTACTTTCTTCGAGCTCCCATTTAAATGGGAGTCGTGCAGAGGCATGGGGCGAAGGCAACCCAAAAAATTAGGAGCAGGAGGAGGAGCTTATTTAGCCGGCCTTTTGCATGTATTTGTATATATAATGTGATAAGCGTGGTACACCAAAAAATCAGTTTACTTATAAAACTCTTTGTCCTTGTCGCATGAAAAAAAAAGTACAGGAAAATTACAAATGAAAAGAATGGGGTTTAGTGATAAAAGGTCACATCGAATCAAGAAATGAGCTGAAACTAACATAGTTCACTTGACAATTGTATGTCAGGCTTATAAGTGGAAAACGCTAAAAATTTTACATTACTAGTTTTATTAACACCTTACGTAAATGACATTAGTTACTGTTACGGAAAATCATATTTTAGAGTCAGCTTTGTATAGAGCTATGATTTTGCATACATTCTTGGGAACAGCAAAAATGACTTAGAACAAACCTTCTAAGTATAGTGTTCATTCCGTGCAATAACGCATGAATAAAAGGTTCTGGAAGAAAAGACACCTTATTTTATACCACTGAGGACAAGCCAAAAGGTCATATGGGTACCTCGGTTAAAAATATTTAAATAACTCTATTAATTAATACCAATTCTAATTTAAAGGAAAAAGTTGTGAGAATAAAATAAAAGTTGTCTGTACCACGAAGCATGCCTTGACTGTTTAGACTGAGAGTCCTAAAGCTTTTTTAGCATGTATTCGAATATCTTACCACGATAAGTCCGCCACCCACACCACCCTGCGCCGTACTGTTTTCATTCAGCGGCTGGTCAGCGGTCACCTTTATGAGGTAAACATGGCGATCACCTCCTGATCACCGTTCTTGTCGATCAGAAAATCAAAATACCAGTGTGATATGGCCTCGAAGATGACGCAGTTATGTTGTTTGATTCGTATTTCACATTCGAGTCGAAGCTTGGGTGGCACAGGTTATTTTTTACGGTGGAATCGACAAGGGAAATTCGAACACTAGTGGTCACTAGTTGTAGTGTTTGATATGTTGGAAGTAATGGTCGCATTGGGATGTAGGAATGGTAGGTTTAACGAACAATTTCAAATTTTGCCCCTTGAATTGAAAGTGAAGTTCATTGGAATGCTTTTGTACGTATTTCTGACTGTTTTAGATCTACCTGCTCGATTTATATCTGCTACGCTTCATGTTGACAAGTCCCTCAAAATGGCGGCAAAACTTGGAGATTGCCGAAAATTAGGTAAGTTCACGGAGTTATAAAGTTTTAGTAAAGGTCGGGCCGCAAAGTTTTTTTCTGTAGTTACCTTTTCTATGGCTCCTACTTCCTAGCTATATTAGTTGGATCAGTTAAGAACGCCTCACTTTTTCAAAAATGTACCTTGAATATGATCGGTTTTCGCGTGTGTGACTTAAGCGAACCGATAAGGTGTCGTTCAAGTCTTCCTGTTTGCTTGATTGGTACGTGATGTTCACGAAAGTCACCGCGATGGATAAGATAGAGTTAATATACATGGCTGTGGTATTTGTTTTTTGCTGAGTCTCGTAGTTTTTTGTAAATTGTCCGGCAAAGTTGCCTCAAATTAACGTCTTGAAAAGTGTCACGACAGGCCTTCGCTCGAGTGAAATTTAATTTCCGTAAAACTCTGAAAAATAAAGAGATCCGATCAAACGGATTGCGGTTTTAGTATAGGTACATGAATGTCTTACAACACACAAGAAATGAGCTAAATCTGTGTCTCAAGGAAAATCGACCGGACCGCTCTTACAGAGACACTCTCTTAAGGTTTAGGGCATACTTTAAACAAAGACGAGGAATGCGATCTCAATATTGGTTCAGATATGAATTAATAACGATTTAATAACACATTCAAGTCTAGTAAACAAAAACTGGCGATATATCCACGTTTCAGTGCCCTCGTAACACGTGACACCGCCATTGCGATGGCAACGACACTACAGGTTAAGAGAATGACGAATTAGGATGCATCGAAAAATCTGTTCTCGAATTTTTCCGTTTCTTTCAATACGAACCCAAATAATCTAATGTTGGATTTTCCTAAGTGTCTGCTGAATTTCATATTAACTGGAATGTAGTTTAGCTTTCAGATAATCGCTAGCTTTTAGTTGCTCAATATAAACAAAAGAAAGAAAACAAAATCGACACCCAAAGACGGTTAGTTTAGTTTAGTTTAGTTTATTTAATTCACCACAGAAAAAAATGTCTTGGTTATATATTGAAAATCTCAGGAGTTTTGCTAAGTGAAACTTCAGCAAATTGGGGACATTTGTCGTTCTTTTGTGGACTTACTTAACAATCAAAGCCGAAAATGGACATTAGGAAGGGAACCAAATCAGGACGTCAATTGTTTTTTGACAAGAAACCAGATACGAAATACGATTTCTGACAAGACTAATACGTCTGCGTTGATCATATCGCAATTTTTACTTCCGAACTTAAACTTTTAGGAAAGTTGGCCACACTTTTCAAATAGTGCTTTGAGGTTTAAGCGTTTTCATACAAACTCATTTCT